>NW_026733449.1:0-160000 GCF_028476545.2 Physella acuta
GTTTTTATTTCGCTTGTGTTTTCTCTAGAGCGTTCTTGTCAGACAGAGCGTTCTTGTCAGACAGGAGCGTTCTTGTCACCCCCCCCCCCCCCCAAAAAAAAAACATGTCTACCGTCCCATTCAACGAAATATAATTATATACTTTTTTCCAGTGTCCGCCCCCTCCCAGAAAATTCTACCCCCGCCCCCGAAAATTTCAAGTACCCCCACCCCTCTCCGGGGAGGAAAAAGTCTGAAAGAAACACTGAAACCAACCCACCCCCCCCACACACCACCCCCCACCCCCCCCCCCACACACACACCACCCCCCACCCCCACCCCCCACACACACCACCCCCCCCACCCCTCCACCACCCCCCACCCCCAAAAAAAACATGTCTACCGTCCCATTCAACGAAATATAATTATATACTTTTTCCAGTGTCCGCCCCCTCCCAGAAAATTCTACCCCCGCCCCCCGAAAATTTCAAGTACCCCCACCCCTCTCCGGGGAGGAAAAAGTCTGAAAGAAACACTGAAACCAACCCACACACCACACACCACCCCCCACCCCCCCCCCCACCCCCACACACCACCCCAACCCCCCCCCCCCCACACCCCCCCATACACCCACCCCTCCACCCCCCCCCCCAAAAAAAAACATGTCTACCGTCCCATTGCAAGAAAACCACTTTTTAGATTAGACACATTAATTAGGCGGTAATTTTATTATAGAGTATCGATGAGGAAATTTCTTTTGAGTTGTGGAGGGGGGGGGGGCTCAGACGTTCTTACGCGGGGGGGTGGGGCTTCGCCCCTACCCGAAGAATTGTATGCAAGAAACTCTTTCACGCAAACCATTTAGATTAGACAACATTTCCTTTTTTTCAATGTTTACGCGATAATCAATGACGTCATTTTACTGTGTGCACTCTCTGGTTTGAGATTATGTTCTACTCTACGCTAAATGTGTCGGACGTCATATTTCGTTTTTCGAATTACTGTGCATGTTTTTATTTTGCTTGTGTTTTCTCTAGAGCGTTCTTGTCAGACAAAGCGTTCTTGTCAGACAGAGCGTTCTTGTCAGATAGATAGACAGACAGCGAAACTATTAATACTAACGAGAAAAATGGCCCGTTGAGGAAGGGTACAACGGGCGCTAGGCTGATAGTGCTGTCTCTTTTCTCTAAACTAAAACCAACCCACCCCCCCCACACACCCCCCCACCCCCCCCCCACCCCCACACACCACCCCCACCCCCCACCACACACCACCCCCACCCCCTCACCCCCACACACCACCCCCTCCACACACCGCCCTCCACCCCCCCACCCCCCCCCCCCCCCCCAAAAAAAAAACATGTCTACCGTCCCATTCAACGAAATATAATTATATACTTTTTCCAGTGTCCGCCCCCCTCCCAGAAAATTCTACCCCCGCCCCCGAAAATTTCAAGTACCCCCCACCCCTCTCCGGGGAGGAAAAAGTCTGAAAGAAACACTGGTGTCGCGCTTAGCCACTACCCGAAGAATTGCATTAAAGAAATTGCAAGAAAACCACTTTTTAGATTAGACACATTAATTAGGCGGTAATTTTATTATAGAGTATCGATGAGGAAATTTCTTTTGAGTTGCGGAGGGGGGGGGGGGGGGGGTGGGGGGGGGGGGGGGGGGGGCTCAGACGTTCTTACGCGGGGGGTGGGGCTTCGCCCCTACCCGAAGAATTGTATGCAAGAAACTCTTCACGCAAACCATTTAGATTAGACATTTCCTTTTTTTCAATGTTTACGCGATAATCAATGACGTCATTACATTACTGTGTGCACTCTCTGGTTTGAGATTATGTTCTACTCTACGCTAAATGTGTCGACGTCATATTTCGTTTTTCGAATTACTGTGCATGTTTTTAAATTGCTTGTGTTTTCTCTAGAGCGTTCTTGTCAGACAGAGCGTTCTTGTCAGATAGACAGACAGCGAAACTATTAGTATTAATAGTTTCGCTGTCTGTCTATCTGACAAGAACGCTCTGTCTGACAAGAACGCTCTAGAGAAAACACAAGGAAATTAAAAACATGCATAGTATTTCGAAAAACGAAGTATGACGTCGACACATTTAGCACAGAGTAGAAAATAATCTCAAACCGGAGAGTAAACATTGAATAAAAAGGAAAATTTTGTCTTATCTAAGTGGTTTGCGTGAAGAGTTTCTTTCATACAATTCTTCGGGTAGGGGCGAAGCCCCACCCCCCGCGTAAGAACGTCTGAGTGGTGGGGGTGGGGTGTGGTGTGTGTGGGGTGGGTTGTTTTAGTTTAGAGAAAAGAGACAGCACTATCAGCCTAGCGCCCGTTGTACCCTTCCTCAACGGGCCATTTTTCTCGTTAGTATTAATACTCACTTCTTTAACTTGATAAATAATCATTTTAGGCAGTATTTCTGATACAAACAAACATTAAAATCAACACATTTTTTTTGTTTCCATAAATATGTAAATCATGAGTTATATGTCATTATATATATATATATATATATATATATATATATATATATATATATATATATATATATATGTTAAATAATAAATACATATACGTATGAACGCAACATACATTATATCTCAATATAAAATTCATAGAGATAAAAGAGAAATGTATCGAAAACGTTCAGTGGGAATATTCTTAAGAAAAAGTCGAATGGTACGACTGTTAAATCTAAAGTATCAGGCTGCAAGTACTTATAACGTCCCTGAGTCCACCCTTCTATTTTAGGTACCTAAATCACATGAGGTAAATTAAAGGCGATTGGGCATAGTGCTGACCACGTTATCATTTCATATGCCGAGGTCACAGAAACAGGTAACTCTACTTCAATTGTCCCATTGACATTCAGGTTCGAAAGGGAACTTTACTTTTTAAGAATATTTAACTATAAAAATTAGCTTATGGAAGTATAATTTTCAATTATATAAAGACTGTCAAAATGTAAATTAGTCTATGAAAAGACAATGTATTTTGGAGATTTAAGAATTTTTAAGGCGCAGACCATAACCGCCGTAACGTTCTTTTAATAGATCATGTGATAATATTTTATCGTTAAATTATTGTATTCAGTGTGGAAAAATTTTTCATAAATCATCATCCTCAAAAACTTAAAATAGACTTTGAAGAAGGTTTGATTCGGATGTATATGTGCACTCAACACTTTTGAACTTAGTCTTAATAACATTTGTATTTAATAAACTTAGGATTCGTTGTAAATCCAACGTTTAAATTTAACACGTAGTAAATAACTAACTGAACCGTATCCTTTCCTAGATTACCCACCCATATTTTAATAGTGTATTGGGGATATCCAACGAGTAAACTGAACTTCCGCATACCCTAGTAATTGTTTCACTTTACTGTATAGGATGTGTAATGCCAATCCTGTTAAAATTAAAACTAGCGAGCATTAAAAAGACGCATTACCTGACTTTCCAATTAATTGTTAAGTTAGAGGGATAGGATATGGGGGTGGGGTTTTCTTTTAAACTTGCAGGTGTATTACCGTTCTCACAGAATAAAATCTAACGTAAGGGGTGGAATGGCCCGCCGGACAGCCGGAAAATCCTGTCGGTTAAAACTAGGTCTGATCTTAAAATAGAATCAAATGTTGTTTAACTAACGTCATATTCCTGTGTACACAGTGGTGTAGCGAGGTCGGGTGTCACCCGGTGCGGCACCTGATGGTGTCACCCCCCGACCACCCCCAAGAAAAAAAAAAAAAAAAAAAAAAAAAAAAATATATATATATATATATATATATATATATATATATATATATATATATATATATATATATATATATATATATATATATATTCCATATACACTTGTAAGTATGCGTATACGCATGTGTCTATGAATTCAAATCTTTTTTTTCTGCTGGATGTATTTAATTTTTTGGGTCAGCGACTTTTTCAATGTGGTGGAAAAACCTTGACCAATACTCTTTTTCTCCTGCAAGAATGACGGGTCGACGACATAGCAATTGGAAAATCCAGACACATTTGGTATAGAGTGTAAAATAGTGCAATTTAACTATGCCCACGTCATTTGTGAAATAAACAACGTGACATACTAATGGTATGGAGGCACGGGTGACCCGTCAAAAGAGCGCACGACAAAAGAGCGCCGACATAAGAGCGCCGACAAAAGAGCGCAGACAAAAGAGCGCCGACATAAGAGCGCAGTCAATTAAAAAAAACACATGTTGTACGCTAAACAAATATGACATGGTTAACACTTGTTTTAATTAAACAATCGGTGAGAGAACAACGTCTTTATTTATATATTATGGTTAATATGTTATGAATGCAGTTTGACAATATTTCTAATCCAAGTAACATGGAGAAGATCGAATCACAGAAAGGGAAGGTTATTATATTGGTCGAAGGCTACAGATATAGACAGGACAGAGCAAATGCTGATTTAAGTACGACATGGAGATGCTGCAAGAAAGATGGCTGCCGAGGACGGATGAAAGTGCTGAACGATGTTGTTCTGTCATTATCAGAACACAATAACGCAGCTGCCATACCAAAATCCGCAGAACGTTGCATAGATAACAATTCCTGGACCTCTTCAAACGACAACTAGAAGCTTCAAAGGACAAATATGTTCAGCTGAACCGAAGATTGCAGACAATTGCTTCAACCAATGCTAATGATTCAATGATGGACTACCTACGAGGTACAGCCCACAACATAGCATTATAAATGCAGCTTATTAATATGAACTTATTTTCATTTTGTTACATTTCATTTCAGTTTATATTCTCACTTTAGGCCTAACATTTAAAATCTGTGTGTGTGTTATTAGATTGCGTTTTGAATAATTGGACTTCTCGTTGATTATACCAGTTTTTAGTTAAAGAAACTGAACAATTCGTTTTTTAATTTAACATCAAACGATGCCTTCTGATCTGAGTTAATTTTCTTGTTTTTATTTATTAAATATGGTTTTTCGATTTTTAGTTTGCGCTCTTATGTCGGCGCTCTTTTGTCGGGAAATTAGTGCGCTCTTATGTCGGCGCTCTTATGTCGGCAAATTAGTGCGCTTTTATGTCGGCGCTATTATGTCGGCGCTCTTTTGTCTGCGCTCTTATGTCGGCGCTCTTTTGTCGTGCGCTCTTTTTGACGTTTGGCCGGCTAGTTCCCACTTGGTCCGATTTATGTTGTGGATAAGAGTGAGAAACTTACATTATTAAAATCTTTAAAAGAATGTCATGTTTGTATTGCAGAACAACAACTTTTCATTTTCGAATGTACGCATCACCTGTAGTCTGTCGTCTGCCCAAGTAAGTTGTGAGAAATGAATCTCTCAACTTAGTAACATCAAGAACAGATTGTGAAGATCGTTGGTTTACACCCTGAAGATTTGTTTGTTTTGAAATATGAAAGATTTTGCTTATAATATAACCACAATCACCGTAATAAAATTATATTTTGCTGTATGTCTAATTACGCATTGAACTTTAATTTACTTCGACTTTGGTTTAGTTGTGTGTATTGCTATTTGTAAAGTAACCCATACATTTTGTAGAACCTTAGGTTTTGATGGGAAAAATGCACAATGGAAATATAAATCAGGGTTGGGCCGTTTTATTTATCTCCCCGGCCGCTTTGACACAGACAGTCCGCCCCTGTAGGTAGTCACCTTCAGTAGACCAGCTTACAATATTCAAGACTAGTCAGCATAGAAATGTTATCTGCAATGTTGGGTTAAAAGTAATGTTATCTCTGTTGGCCATACATTATA
This sequence comes from Physella acuta, assembly GCF_028476545.2. Taxonomy (NCBI): domain Eukaryota; kingdom Metazoa; phylum Mollusca; class Gastropoda; family Physidae; genus Physella; species Physella acuta. Next base: position 5,775 of record NW_026733449.1, read on the forward strand.
TTAATAGATGAATACTCCGCATATTACTCCTATGGAAATTCTAGGAAACATGTAAATCTCTCTTGAACATAGGACCTACTTTGTTAGTTAAACACCGACAAAAGGACAACCGAGTTTTATACATTTAATATAAAGAAAAATAATGAGTGAATTTTGAACGTTAATTATTTTTAGTATGTAAAAATAAGTATTTGTTAGGGTATTTTTTTTAGAACTATACAGTTGTAAAATGTGCACCAAATTCTTGCTATTCCTGCAGATGACCGAGCTAGTCATATTTTTGTTACTACAGTTTCCGCTCCACATTTGTTAAGCAGACTGAAGGTAACTTTCGTTCTCCATGAAATATTTTATAGGATAACAATTTGTAATGCGTGTCCCATTCTTGAAATAAAATTATATATGTCTGCGTATCATACATTAGAAACATGTTTCATAAATATTTTCACACGTATATTTACAAGTGTATATTTGGGTGTATATATTAATTTTTAAAAAGAACATCAACAATCAATTGCTGCTTATATCTTTTATTCCCTTTTCCTCTCCATTCCATAAAGATACAGATATGTAAATTATAATTGACAACGTTTTATTAACTTTCAAATAGAAAGATTTAAATATTAACAACCAACAAATAAATTAGGTATAACATAATAGTCTCTCAAAACTGCACATAATCAAAACCTTACTAACATACCATCGAGGCATTTTTTAAACATGCATTAATGTCAAAGATAAAACGACTTTTCAATACATTCTATTATTTCTACAGCATTGAAAGTTGAAAATATACTTTCATCTTCCACTCATTCAAATAAATCTTAACATATGTTATAAATTCTTACTTTAATTAACTTACTGCTTAGGCATATTATTATTTATTATGTAAAAACACACTTGCAAACCTATGTAATATCAACCCAAAAAATTTTAAGGAAAAAAGGTAAGCACCATGTATCAAAACTTACAATTCGTAAAAAAAATTGTGTGCAATACATTCACCATTTCCATATAAAAATTGGGAAATTGGACTAATACCTCAACCATGCCGACAAAAATAAATTAAATTTCCATCACCATTGATAACATTTACATTACAAATGTATTCTAAGCTATATATATATATAATTATAACCCTAATACTGATACAATGGTCTATACAGAGAGGAGTTTAGTATATTTTTAAGTAAAATCATTAATCTGATCAAAAGCATAGAAAGAAATCTGAATAATGGAATTTTGTGAGTTAAAGTTTAAAAAGTACAAGCCAATCATTATAATATTAAAAAAGTATACTTTAAAATATGCATTACATTACATCCTTTTAATTTAACATCTGGTTTATTCTTAAAAGAAGTTCCTCCGCAAAACTTTCATAAGTTGAACATTTCTTGAAGTAATAAATTTAGTATTATTTTTATCATCAAGTTTTTAATGTATGTAGAATACAATAACTGTAGATAAAAACAATAAAGTCTTGGGTAAAATGAATAAAACCATCGACTTATTGAGAAAACCAGTTGGAGAAAAAGAAAAAACAAATCGACGTCATATAATTAATAATTACACAATTAATAATGAAGATGTACCCAGTACAATGTAACCATCTACTGTGGTTTCGCAACACAGAACCTATCAAAGTCAGACAAAACTTTTTCAAATCTGTAGTCGTCTCTGACGGAGCCCCTACCCACGTCACTGTTGGCTAACGTGTCAGGTTTTAGAAGAAGTTTTTTCTGGAAAACGTTAGGCAGACCGGTGCCTCGAATTCTGGACTCACGTTTGGGACCGAAGCCTATAGCAGACGAGACAGCGAGGAAGCAGAAGTTCTGGAGGGTGGCAGTTCGTGGGGAGAAGTGGTGGAGGAACTGTAAACTTTTCATGTTGCCCTTCTGTCTGACGTAGCTTTCAACGGTTTCAAAACAGGAACCTGGCTGTAGATCAGAAGCCGTCAAAAAACCGATGTCGTAAAAATACTGAGCGATCTCCATTTCGTTACATACGACCGCGAACATGAGAGGGGAGAGAATGACAGTACTACCGTGATGGGTTACGTCCCGTAGGTTTAGCTCCAGCTCAGAAGGTTTTAGACCGGTCGCAATGAGTTTGTGTATCAGGGAAATATTTCTTTCAAATAGTAACAAGTGAAAATTATATGGGGTCGTTTTTAGCGTCACCGCACCCCTATCTAGCAGATATTCGGCGCAAATGGAAACTTTGTCCCTGTTTTTAGAATCGTATTTCCTGTTCAACACATAATCAAGGGCAGTTTTGTTATTAGTTTCATTAACGACTGTTAGATCAGCCCCCATTTTGTCCAGTATTTGTATAGCATCAAGGTCAAGGTTTTGACAGGCTAGCATGAGGGCTGTGTCACCGTTGTTGTTCGTGTCGTTAAAGTCGCTCACACTGTAGCAGATCATCTGCATAACGTCCTGGCTTCCCAGAGATACGGCAGTGTGGAGTGGATTATTTCCCTTGTTGTCTTTTAGCGATAGATCCGCTCTTTTTACTATTAAAATACTTATCGCATGTACATTCCCCGCAATGACAGCCTCGTGCAAGGGAGTGAACCCCATGTTACATTTGCTATTCAAATCAGCCCCAGACTGAATAAGAATGTTGATGTTATCAATACAATTGTTCTTAACGGCCAAATGCAACGCTGTTTTTCCTTCTCTGTTTGTGTGTCTTATAGAAGCTCCTGCTTTGATCAAATATTCCAGAATGTTTGTGTATGTACCATTTGCTGCCGCCAGCATCAGGGCTGTGTTGCCTTGAGGGTTTGTAGCCTCGATATCCGCTTCATGATCTACCAGAGTTTTTACCAGAATCAAAACACGTTGGATTGACGCTACTCGGTCAAAACAACTGCCAATTTTTCTTAAATAAACTTCCACTCTTGTGAAAAAGCTTGCTGAAACTGCGTTTAATAAAGCTGTAGAACCATTTAAAGTGTTGCTGATTTCAAAGTTTACATCAGCTCCATGGAACACAAGTTCGTCAATGATAAATGGGCACAATGCACACATTAATGGCGTCCTGTTTTGTGCAACGGCATTGCAGTCCGCCCTTTCCCTTGCCAATAAACTCACAACTTCTTTGTTTCCATTTTCAACTGCAGAGTGCAAAAATCCTGCACTGCTAAAGGTTAAAACATTGCGAAATTCCCTTGGATAATTGTTTGACAGAAATTTCAAGCATCCCAAATCGTTTCTTGCTATAGCTTCAGATACACAATAATAATGATCTGGTGACATAATGTCTTTCAATATCTCCGCGCATTTCAGACTTCCGTGTTTTAATGCAATATCCATTGTATTTATGCAAAATGGAGGTTCTAAAAGTCGTCTTGTTACAAATGGGTTGAAACCGCGATCCTTTAACAGCTGTAGTATATCTGAAGCGTCTAATATAACAGCTTGAATAATCGACTTTTCGTCATTTTCTAAACTATAAGCGCTGAATAGTTCGACTAATTCTAAACTTTTCATTGTCACGGATTCCAAAATCATCGACTGAATACACTTTTGTGAGCAATGTCTTTTTCCTAGGTACTTTTTCAATTTGTCCAACTCTTCTTCAGGTAAATAACAGGTAGATGTTTTAAAAGCCCTCATGATATTGCGAATTTTTGAATCCATAATGCTACCCGTTCGCCTGAGTCGTAATTTGTTGACATCAAGGTTGGGGGATTGATCGAACACAGCGTCTTCCCCAAGTTTTGAAAGCTTTCCCATCGTGAACAGCTGCTGCAAAATTTAAAAGCAAATGTATTAGGAAAAGCGCAACGTTCAATTGTCTAAATAATTTTTTTATAGAATAGACGTTTAACATATCTATGTATGTTTACACTAAATTATACTTATCAAAGCATTAAAACATTTTAACTCTCTTTTATAGTAGTTGAATATCGGAATATTTTGTATTACATTCTTCAAACGAGTCGACGTTTACAATACAGTTTGGCACTTACATAGAACAACACTCGACAGTATGTAGTGACTTAGAATTTAAAAAAATACCCAATACATAAACATAGCTTTTTTTGTTATACAATATTGAAAGTGAGGCTAAACCCCATTGCTTTACAAGACGAGTCAACCAAAGCTTTACACAGTGCCAGGGGCGGAACTACAGTGCCGCCAGACCCCGCAATGCGGGGGGGCCCAGACCGAATGGGGCCCCAAAAATCCCGGCTAAATTATTTAAAAAAAAAAATTTAAAATAAAAAATTTAAAAAAAAAAAAAAAAAAAAAAAAAAAAAAAAAGGTGAAGGTCGAGTTATCTTTCTTCTACAGTTACAAAAAAAACACGATAGTCGGCAAACGTCTTTGAAAAAAATGTACAGACTATAGCTCGAGAGACCGCCAGACATATAGACAACTTCAAAGACGCAGGGGCGGAACTACAGTGCCGCCAGACACCGCAATGCGGGGGAGGGGGGCAGACCGATTGGGGGCCCAAAAATCCTGGCTAAATTATTTTAAAAAAAAAAAATGTAAAAAAAAAATTAAAACAAAAAAAAAATAATTTTTTTTTTTTAAATTAGGTGGAGGTCGAGTTATCTTTCTTCTACAGCAGGGGTCTCCAAACTTTTCAGACCGAGGGCCGCATTGACTATCAAATATCAAGTCGGGGGCCAGAGTTTCTTCAAGGCATATCTTCGGTGTTATGGACCCCTCCCCCCCCCCCCCCCGACAAAACATATTTTATATAAAAATATATACAAATTTCGGGTGCCCCCCCCCCCCCCCCCCCAGCCAAAAAAAAAACACTGTCGAGGGCCGACAACACACTCGAGGTCCAAGTTTGTTCTCAAATTATTCTTCACATATTCTATATCTATGGTTGAGCCCATGTAACCTTATTAAATTCGCCATCTTCACCACAGGATTCAGTACACTGCTAATGTCCATATATTTAGCACTCAAAGCTTGCTGATGAATAATAGAGTGCAGGAGCATTGGTTGTAGAATATTTTTCTCATCCGCTTGTCCAACCAAACCTTTCTTTATGCCACTCATGTAATTTCCTCCATCAACAGTCAGGTAACTGACGTTAGTCCAGTCCAAGTTATAATCGGCAAATGTTTTCTTTAACTCATTGAATATATCCTCTCCGGTAACAGTGCCGTTTATATTATGAAGGAAAGCCAGCTCTTGTGTTATGTTCATGTCTTCATCCACACCCCTAATGAACACAAGCAGTTGAGAGGTGAAATAGCTGTCTAGCGACTCATCCATTTCAATTAAAAAATGCATTTTTCGCTATTTGAGTCACGATGTTTTCACCAATGTCTGCAACACGGTGGGCAAAGGTATTTCCACCCAAAGCTACATTTTCAAATTATTTTGAATTTTCTGGACAAAGTTCCTCAGCCACCTCTAACAGACATTTTTTTCCGTGGTCAAAAAGATCTCCGCGGGCCGGATGAGAGGACCTTGCGGGCCGCATCCGGCCCGCGGGCCGTAGTTTGGAGACCCCTGTTCTACAGTTACAAAAAAACACGATAGTCGGCAAACGTCTTTGAGAAAAATGCACAGACTATAGCTCGAGAGACCGCCAGACATATAGACAACTTCAAAGACGTAGCCTACCTTTTTACTTTTAGTGGCGTCGATTAGGAGAACAAAAAAGGATTGTTATATTGTTTACATTATTATATATATATATATATATATATATATATATATATATATATATATATATATATATATATGATTGTGTGTTTAAACTACTGGCCTGGACTCTACAAAAAATATAATTATTTATTTCGATGTCATACATTTATAATTGCGTTCATTTTTACTTTAACAACTGTATCAATAAACTTGTGAAAGTTTAAGTTATCTCCCTTTAGCGAAGCATCTGAAGTTTTTGCCGGCACGCTTTGAAATCGGGCTGGGGAAATGTTGCGGCGACTATTCTGGTCTTCTAGACGACCGGAAAAAGTCGGCACTATTGATGTAGATGTTTATCGGCACTTTCTAGTCCCCTTCCCTTGAACCTTCCCAACTCTCACCCCTCCCCCCTCACTCCCCTCTCACCCCTACCCCTCACCTCTACCCCTCACCACACCCTTACTCTTACAATAAGATGTAATGCATAGATTAACGAACCGTCTATGAACTACTGAACTGTAAACTGACCACTTCTGCACATTTTGTTAAAGACACTAGTCAGTAGTTGTTCATTTACCTGATGAAGTATTTTGTTGACGAGTCTAATTCACACAACAAAAGGTAAGGCTCGTCTTTATATTATTAATTGTTTTATAATTAGTACACGTATTAATTGAACATTAGTTATTAACACTAAATACATTAAAGTTAATCAAATTTAGGATACAATGATCTAGCTTTTAAGCCTAAAAACAACCAAAAGATCTATATCACCTTTGAATGTATTAATGTTTAATTTCATGTTTAGCCCGTAACGGGGAGGGGTTATATTCGGTTATAATATGGGTGGGTCTTTGGCAGTGTTTCTTCCAGACGTTTCTCTTCGGGGGGGGGGGGGGCACTTGAAATTTTCGGAGGGGGTGGGGGGGGTGGGCACTGTTAAAAGTATATATTTTCTATATAAATTATATAAAATTAATTTCTTTCGGGGGGGGGGGGCGGTAAAAAAATTTAGGGGGGGTGACACCAAGGCAAAAAAATAGCAAAATATATAGAGAAAAACTCGAGGGGGGGGGGGTGCAAATCGAAAATTTGAAAGTTTGTCCCTGGGAAGGGTCTCTATGGCTCTGGAGGGGGGTGGGGGTGACACCGTTAAGTGCCGCACCGGGTGACACCCGACCTCGCTACGCCACTGCACCCGATATATATATACATATATATATATATATATATATATATATATATATATATATATATATATATATATATATATATATATATATATATATATATATATATATATATATATATATATATATATATATATATATATATATACACATATATATACATATAGATATATATATATATATAGATATATATATATATATATATATATATATACACATATATATACATATAGATATATATATATATAGGGGCCTAAAAAAATTTTTTGCGGGGGGGCCATTTTTTTCTAGTTCCGCCACTGCACAGTGCACATATTTAGAATTAAATTCATAAAAAAGTGATACATTTAAATGACGTCTACATTCACATTAATATGCAGAATATAATATAATCGATTTCAAATTCTAAAAATTCCATTATTACAAACATTCATGTTACTCTAAAAAGACCAAGATCTATTATTCATAGAAGTTTATCGGCTAAGTTAACTTTATTAAAATTTGACTTAAATTTCTTGACCGAGAATCTTGATATTTTTTTTATATTTGAAAGGTAACATAATATGTTTTAGTTTATATAAACTAACAAACTTTTAAAAAATCTGCTTAGGTTCAGCAATTGTAGGTGTAGATTTTTTTTTCATTTTAATTAAATTTAAGTAAATTATTTAAATTTTACAGATAGCGATTGTCAGTTTTATAGATTCTAATTTTTATGAGGTAATTTCGATTACATTTTACAAATAGGGCCTACATATTTTTGAATTTTTTCCTCGTCATACTAAGTATAGAGAAAGTATTGTATTTGTGCAAAAAACAAAATATCGATATTTTTTACAAATCTCGATGTTTACACCCCCTTGAGTCAGAAAAACATACTTTTTTTTTCAATTTTGTCCGTATGTCTGTGTGTATATATGTGTGTATGTGTGTGTGCGTGTACGTGTGTCTGTGAACAAAATAACTTGAGTACCGTTACAGCTAGGTTGGTGAAATTTCATATATAAGCATTATATCAAATTTGTTGTTCTGTATAAACTTTTCAGCGATTTCCAGTAAATGGAAGTGGAACTTATTCTACTTTCAATGTTTTCAAAAGCCTATAACGTGAGTACTGTTTCTGATAGATACATGAAATTTCACATATGTGTAAAAATATATCATTCTCTGCCTTCTGACAAATTTTGAGTAATTTCCGTTGACCTGAAGTACTAATTTGCTCGATTTCCGATTTCGCAAAAACGAAAATGAATTTATAAAGTACTATTATTCCGTACTATTATACAGACATTGTTAGCCGTTCACATGGTGCGCAATTCTTTTTTCCTACGAGATTATATTCTATTTTTAAAAGTTTAAGTAGTTAAAAATGGATTAAAAACCATGTCTATATTCCGAGTTGCCATCCCCCGTAGTGTTATGTAAGAATATTCTAGAAAGTTTAGGGGAGATCACTCCCGGTTTATTAAGGATTATGACCAACATCCGCCATGCTTGTTTGCTTGTAAAATTATTCGTAGTAAAAATCTGTATATGAAAAACAGCATACCGACAAATAGAATAGAAATATTTCTGTAACTATCTGTGTAAATATTTTAAATGAACCATCTCTGTTTTATAATTAGTAATTAAAATTAAATAAATGTATGCATATTTTGGCACTTAATAAAAGTAATCACCTTTTAACCCACAATACCCTACATATAATAATATAGATTGGATATAGATCTAGTATTAAAGAATAAATAAATCTACAGTTAAAAGTGTAAGAAGTAGAAACTTACATCTCGATCTAGACTAGATCTACATATATCTAGATCTAGATCTAGTAGAGTTTCAATAGTTTAGTATTTAGTATTTATATCTAGATTCTAGTTTTGCGGCTTTAGGTTTGACTTCAATAAATATATAGATTGCCTGTTAAATAAATGATTTTAGAATGTTAGCCTGAATAAAGTTATAAAACGAAAAACAACATAAGCGTTATGAAAATTAGACATTACCTGCTGGTTGTTGAGAGAAATCAACAAAATACGTTGTTATCAACATTAATTACGCACATTAGAGCTCTAGATTCTTCTAGATCTGTTTGTGTTCGAATTGATTTACCCGTTTTCCCTTATTTAGAAACGGAATTTACCGAAATTACGTAGCAGCAAGCCTATTTTTAAAACGTATATAAATAGAAAAAAGAAGATTTAAAAATTAGCAAATTTAAAAAAATAGTTAATTTCCATTGCAAACCACAATAAATAAATCTTAAAAGTGGGAAGCATAAATGTAAGAATTATATTTTTAACTGACAAAATACAGTGACCTAGTATTGATAGTAAAGATCGGGAAATCCCGATTTATTGTTATTTATAGTATATCCGGACTATTTAGCTGCATAATAACATATATGCGTCTGATACAGATATACAAACAGCATGAACTGATATAAGCAATACTAATCTTCTATATAATATATCAAAGGTCTACACAATAAACACAATGTGTACTATCCCTTGAAAATTATTAATCCTTTAAAGTTAAGAGCGTGTTATTTTTATATGCATTGAAAGGCTTATTATTTATACTTTATTTTTGTTTGATTTTCATTTAAATAATTGCCAAATGCAATATCTAAATTAATACCGTTTTCCATATGAATTATTAGCTTCTATTTCGTTCAGACAGAGTGTCTATTATATTTTTTTAAATTTTGGAATAGGCGAAAAACATCATGAAATTAAGAATATTATCAAACTTGATTTTGTCGGTTACACGTCGTTGAGGTCATGTTAAGGACATATACTCCACCAACAGTGCTAAAATATGAACTATAGACAGTAGCGTAGCGAGGGGGGGGGGGGGGGGGAAACATATGTCCCCGGGCGCCGACCTTAGGGGGCGCCAAAATGGGTTGGAAAAATAAATTGAACGGTTGAGGGGGGTGCAAATCGAAATCTTGAGGGGGGGGGGGTTGCAAATTGAAATCATGAGGGGGTGTAAATCGAAGGTTTGAGAAGGGGGGTGCAAATCGAATGTTTGAGAGGGGGGATGCAAATCAAAATCTTGAGGGGGGTGCAAATCGAAAAGTTTGTCCCCGGGCGCCGGGAAGGGTCGCTACGCCTCTGACTATAGACAGTGATTAGTGTTAATTAAATATTTAAATAATTAGCAGTAAAAACCTTGACTATGCCATCAAAATATTGGTTTAGTTAATCTACATAATCTAAGCCATAGTATCACCTAAATTTACATCTGAGGGTATAGTTATTTTCATATTTGCAGTATTTCATATCATTTTCTTTGCTCATTTTCTGGTTGATATAATTAGATCATATTATTTCTTCTTTGTGTGATTTAAGGTTCAGCCTATACATTTAAAACATATTTTCAAGCTTATTATCACTTTGAAAAAATAGCAGTACCAAAATTACGAGTTTTGTAATAAAAGCAGTAGCTAAAGTATCTATATAAATAATTGTTGATCATAAAATCTTTTCTTTTCAATATACAAACAACAAATATCAAAATGAACACATTAAAGTATCATGTCAATTTTTCTGAGGTTAGTTTTTTTTTATATATATCAGCTATATATTATTATAAAGAACTTTTTTTGAGCTAATTGTCCAGAAGGCATATGTGAATTAATCTATCAACACTGAAAACAACCACAATTGCTTTCCACATTCTGAATATCACCCTTCAGGGTTTGGTTGTATTTTGTTACATTCTACAGACCAATCGTACACATTAAAATGCTGAAAGGAAGCTTACGATATCTGAGATCACTCAATGTTTTCAGGCGATGTGAAGAGGCACCCATATGTTGTCCACAGTGAACTGGGCTTGTGGTTTTAAAGCTTATAAACAACTGCCACGTACAGAAGTTTTTTTATCTATAAAAAAAAACCCAGTAACCGTATCTCTTATGCGCGAGAGACATCACACCGGAAAATTCCGAAAATAATATTCTTGGAATAAGTTTCAAGTAAGCGGTCGTCTATAAATGATGTCACATTCTTAAGGGGGGGGGGGGGGAGGATCCAGGGGCGGAACTACAGTGCCGCCACTGAAATGAAAAAAAAAAAGATGCATTAAAATTAATAAAATAAATACCAAAAAAAAAACATTAAAATAATCATAACACAAGACACCATTACTTCTACAAAGCTTTCACGTTTTATATTCTTTTGTCCGACTAAATGTTACGAGGCCCTATAGCAGATGTAAAAAAAACCCACCGATTTTCTCAAAACACACTAATGCACTCACACATATGACATGATATAGTAATTTGTTTTAATTGAAAAAAAACTTTTTTTTTCAAAACCCGAACAGGCCAGCAATGAGTATCCTATGTTCGTATTTTGTGTTTGTATATATATATATATATGGGGGCCTAAAAATAAATTCTGCGGGGAGGCCCTTTTTTTATAGTTCCGCCACTTGGTGGATCCGTAATTTTGTGGTGAGCAATGTTAGAAAACTAGTTTCAGCCGTTATTTCGCGTTTTAGAAAACTGTTCTAATAAATTGTAATAGGAATTGATTAAAATACTCTTTGATGACAGAGTTCAGACAAGATTTTGGAAAAAATGTCATATTTTAAGAAAAATTAAACTGCAATTTTGAGGGGGGGGGGGGGGGGGGGGGGGGTTGTGGGCTGAGATGTGACATCATTTTAGGGGGACGGGTCTGGCTTTTTGTGACGATGTGTGACGGAGGGAATTGGGGGGGACGTAAAAATCGTCAAAAAAGCGTGACGACATTTATGGATGACCCCTAAGTTAATTGAAGATAATAAACTGAAATAAATAAATTCTAGCCTTCATACTTTGTTAAGATCTTTACCTACAGTTATGTTCTTGCATTATATATTATGCTAATTTTTTTACAAAAATAAGTCTGATATTTTTCATATACTATTTGACATTTGAGTAACATTGCTTTAGAATACAAACTTTCAAGTTTTCGATTTGCACCCCCCCCCCCTCAAACTTTCGATTTGCACCCCCCCCTCAAGTTTTCGATTTGAACCCCCCCCCCCCACGCTCAAGTTTTTCTCTATATATTTTGCTATTTTTCGCCTTGGTGTCACCCCCCTAAATGGTGTCACTCGGTGCGGTCCGCACCCCATGCCCCCCCCCCCTCGCTACGCCCCTGGTCATACCAATGATTATTAATCGGAAATTTCTGCACACAACACCTTTTTTGCTTGGCGATAGCTGGCGTTAAGGTTAATCCTGAATCGCTTTACTAGTTAAATATATGTTGCATTTGAATTCATGTTTGCAATGGATCATCTTAGGTTTTTCCGTCACTGAAATTATAATAATCACGTTGGCCATGTTCTGATGTAATTTCCTTGCGTCTTACCTCAGTGCCAGAAAATTCTCTAATTTCACCAGATCCTATGGGCTACATACAACTGGGCTAGAAAATGTAAATTCATTTGGCAGACACAATGTGGCTTGGTTTCTTAGTAGCCAAGCACAAAATGTGCATGTGAAAATGAAAGAAAATAATTTGTTTTATTTCTGGAGTTTTTATGCTGGGTCTGGTAGCCGTGAGTGACCTTACCTGTACCGTAGATGCTATAATGGTGAGGAGGTTGGTCGCTGCCAAATCGAGAAAAGACTGTTTCCTTTATCACTGGGTCAGGTTTTCTTTTTGAGGAAATCTCTTCGGGTAGTTTCGTCAGGACAGAAATGCGTATTACGTGGAGGGAAGGGTGAGTTATAGTGAGGGTCTAGTCAGACGAACGTGTCTTTCTAGGTTTTCAGAAATAGTTGATAGTTTTCCTGATAGGGAAAGATGTTAGGTCAATGTATTGGTATTGTAGAGGAATATATATATATATATATATATATATATATATATATATATATATATATATATATATATATATATATATATATATATATAAGTAGAATAATTAGTAGTATAGTTTCCCGCAATATAATATCTATTGAAATAGCAACATAAACTTTCAGAGCATCGGACGAACGGTTAGGCTACCCGTCTCAGTCGTTTAAGCAAAAGTGAAACTTCTAGCTATTGAAATTTCTGGGAAAAAATGTAGATTACATTGACAAGGGCATAGCGACAAATGGCGTTTTGGTTTTTTCCCAAATTGCAGTATTGATTTTAAATATTTTAAGTTGAATTATTAGTTTCGCTCAATCAATGTTTATTCTGTCATGGAAATTATGAGCAGTCACATTCTGATGTAATCTCATTGCTTTTTACATCATGGTTTGAGAATTTTTAAAAATTCACCAGCCAAAGTTAGAAGCAGGAAGATTTGCATTTATTGGTCGAAATGATGTGGTTTATATTTTTAGCAGCCACGCAGAATACCCAGACTAGCCACAGGGAAAACTGTCGTACCTGATCTGTTCTATTTGTGGCGTGTGCTGTACCTGATGTGTTCTATTTGTGGCGTGTGCTGGGTCAGGTAGTCTGTCTGGCTGTTACCTGTGACTGGACCGAAGATGTTGTAAATATTTATTAAACGATTTATTTATTTATTTGTTTACGGTGAGGGGAGTGGTCGCTTCCAAATCGAGGCTAGACTGTTTGGTCATCATTGCTGTTTTATTGTTGAGAAAATAGTGATGTTATTTTGTACCGATAGAAATGCGCATTTGGGTACGGGAAAAGTTTTATTGTTTCTGGATTCTATTTTAGAGTTTTCGTTACTGTTATGAAAAAAAAAGAATGATTTTTTTTTCAAAATGTATTGATACTGAAGATGGAAATTATCTGTATAAAATATAACGAAACTAATTAATGGATGTGTCTCGGATAAATTTTCTTGGAAACTTGCAAGCATACTCTATAAATTATACCGAAGGTTAAGAAAAAAAAGAACTTTGTTAAAACTTTAAAATAAGTATGTTCAGACTACCAGATTACCAGGCTAATGTTTCGGTTCAAATATTTATAAACAACACACGTAAGATGAAGCACATATGACTGTATGGTGTAATGGTCAATACTACTTACTTATTTCTAGTTATGATTGCAACAGACGAGTCCTCAAACTCTACTTGGTCTGGGCGGGACTTGAACCCTGGCCCAACGTCTCGGGGAGTAAAATCAAAACAACATCATCAGGCCTCAAGTATTAAGACAGTCAAGCTTAAATTTGATTAAAATGACTAATGTTATATCTAATTTAATTTTTTCAAACCCTTTTTTATTGCGTTCTCTTTGAAAATTAGATTTAAAAAACACACACAGGCATTTAAACAAGTAATTAAAAAAAAGTCTAGTGACAATTTTAGCGCAATTTCCTTATGTTATCTAAAAATAGCTCTGTCGTAGCGTAAATCAAGAGTAGGGTTAGTAAAACCATTGGTTAGTTATTAAAACGTTTTTTTATTAATTTTTTTTTTCAGTATTTTACATGTTTTATTTACAATAGAGTAACATGACTAAAAACCATTGCGCGCCTAGCTACCGAACGTGATGTCGCAGCCATTGAACGTGATGGCGCAGCTATTGAACGTGATGACGCGTGTGGTGTGGTTGGAAAAACATGCCTACTAATTCGGCCCAATTTTTAATTAATTAAAAAAAAAATGTGTGACCGAACGAAAGGATATTTTTGAAAACTTTCTTCGGCAATATTGTTCTAAATTATGGCAGGAATCGATTGGTACATGTTTCAAGTCGCTAAGTGGTCTGGTTGCCGAGATATGGGCCAAAAACTGCATTTTTTAGGTTTTTTTGGCTTTTTCGGGAAATCCATGAAAGAAACTCTGAATTTTTATGGCCTATGTTCATCCTCGTAACTTGCTTAACATAATTGCTTTTGTAACTAGTCATCGATATTGCTTCGTTGAGGAGGAGATACGACTTAAAGCCCGGACACACATTCATACATCCATACATTCATCCATCCATACATTCCCAGAAATGACGAGTTAATAAACGCAATTCTCCAGAATGGAAATTGCGCAAAAAAATGTTTTATTTGGTGAAAGTATTAATTCAAGGGGAATTACCACAGTAAACGTATTTGTAGAAGGGGGAGGGGGGTCCGTAATTTTTTGACGGTGTGTGATGGGTGGGGGGGGGGGGGGTCAGATGGTTCGACGTCACACTTTTGCATTATAAAAAAGCCTCGCTAGAATACTAATTTTAGACGTTATATCGGGTTTTAGAAAACTGTTTTAACAATTTGTAATATAAATATAGACAGAGTTCAGACAAGATTTTGGAAAAATATCGATGTTTTAAGAAAAATGCAACACCAATTTTGAGGGTGGTTTGTAGGCTGAGGTGTGACGTCATTTTAGGGGTGGGGGTCTGGCTTTTTGCGACGATGTGTGACGGAGGGGAGGGGGGAGGTAAAAATCGTCCAAAAGAGCGTGACGACATTTATGGATGACCCTTCTCTCACTTTATACATTGGTGTGCACTTTTCTTCTAAAGCTCTTTTAGATTTCCGGATAAATTATTCCCACCCTCAACCATGCATAAAGTTAAATTTTAGATAGTATCAGAACTAAAAGCAGTTTAATCTCTCCAACATTAAGTTTCGACGAAAAGTCTGTGGCGTATTGACTTTTTTTTCAGAAAATCGATTTCAAAAATCGATAATTATCGCTAATCGATTTGGCAATTTTTAGCGTGCGTGTGTTTGTGTCTGGCGTGTTTTTGTATGCGAATTAGTCGTCTGTGTGTTTGTCTTAAAGTATGTGTGTAACGTCGCATTACAATCCACCCCCTAGCACACTCCTTAACACAACGGACCAACCCTGTATGCTAGCTCGCTTGTCCTGAAATCATTGGTGCATAACCTACCCGTTCGGGGAGTGTCGACTACAGTGGACGTCTTTAAATGGGTTCAAGGTCTGGCAACTAAAGTGCACCTACGCTAGGGAGGTTGGTGTGTCTCGTAACAATAACAAACCAGACGTACAAGGGTATACGTCACCCATTCAAGGATGTTTGCGTGGTTATACGTCACCCATTCATGGATAGTAGAGTACAACATTATTGCCGTATGGTGACGCCACATCAATAGTGTGCCATTGGGAAACAGTTTGTAAACAACGAAACGCACTTTATTGTATGTAGGCGTATATATATATATATATATATATATATATATATATATATATATATATATATATGAATATGTCTTTGTGAGTGTATTTGTGTATTTGTGATCGCATGTGTGTCTTAGGTATTAGTATATGTTAATACATTAGCGGTGTTTACAGAATTTAAAATCACTATCCTTTTGTTTAAAAACTAAGAAGGAACTTAACACGTGTAGTACAACATTGATTCTTTATTTGAGACCCAAAACATTTTTAAAATATCTGAGAACATAAGATTTACAAATACCATGGGAAAATCAAATAAAATCAAATAAAAAAGGCATTCAGTTAAATATTTGGCAACATCTTAAATATGCCCCATAAAAAAATTGTTTTGGCAGAACCTTTTCAGCTGTGGCCCTTAGAACCACAATAGAATATTTAAAACTTTAAATTTTTCATAAAGTTCACAACACTTCAAATAAGGATATAGTCTATTTATATACATAGTGTGAATAGATACATGAACAAGTAAACAAGTTATTTCCATATAACATACTGTAAAAGTGTTTAGAGTGCTAGCTAGCACTTTAACACGAGTTATGTACACGGTGTCGATAGCATTTGTCGACAAAAAATAAATCGCAACACTATGGTCGCTCTAAATTTAGAACTGACGCTTAGCTTTGGTGTAGGATCTATTGTCTTCAGTAGCGTTTAATCAATTTAAAATAGTTACTTCTAACTTTTAAAGGATATTAATAAAAATTTAAAACTGTTTTACAACTTTGGTAAATTAAATAAAAATGTTAAACCTAAAATCACAGTTACACCCTTGTATTTAGATTTTTTTTTTAAATTTCCGAGTACTTGTATAATTTGAGAAAAACATCTGTCAAGTGTTCGTATTACAACACGATATCTTATACATCAGAATTCGTGTTTCTCCGTGTGTCTCCGTGTTTCCCCGTGTTTCTCGCAAAACTAAAAATGTGTACCAGCTTTAGTACAGATCGCGTGTGAAGTCAAGTCTTCAGTAACCAAATGTAAATGTTATAAGCAGGTACAACAGCGTGATTTCCTCATCGCTTCCTCTGGTAACAAAAGTTTAAAAAATTGAGTTAGAATTACTTCATTCGTTTAAAATAATTATTGTTTACTACGCTAAATAAAATAATCTGCACGAATTTTAAGAATATAACAGCCCACAACCAAAACACAAAACAAGAGTGAACAAACCAAAATTTTATGAGTTAACCAAATAAAATGTTGCATTCACCTGTTAGCTCAGAGTTTACGTCATCTCTTAACCGTTTAGCTCATAGCTTAAGTCTAAACCCATCAGTTAGCTGATAGCTTGAGCTAAGTTTGTACTTACCTGTTAGCTCACAGCTTAACCTTATTATGTGCTAAATTCTTAGCTCAGAGCTGAAGTGTGTATTCACGTGTTAGCTCAGAGCTTTAATATGTTGCCACTTGTAATCTCTGAGCTGAAGTCTGTAACTCACCTGTGAGCTCATAGCTTGAACCAGGACTGATGCTGTATTTCTTCATTTGTTGATGTTCAATGCTGTCAACCATCAGCTCACAGACTTCATGAGGTACGAACATTTCAGCCTGGGGATGTACACAATTAATGTTACACATTTCATGTTACACATTAGATGTTACACATTAGATGTTACACATTTCATGTTACACATTAGATGTTACACATTTCATGTTACACATTATATGTTACACATTTCATATTACACATTAGATGTTACACAATTCATGTTACAACTTTGATGATACTACTTTATTTTATTTCAGAACAAATTGTTAAATACTTGCATATGCATTAAGGCAATATTTGTTTTCAAAACAATAATTCGATAAATAAGTTTTAAAGTTTTCTGATTGTTTGTTTTTTATATTGGAGAATGGCCATGTAAAATGAAACCAATAAGAAAATATGGCCGTCTTTAATAGGAATCCGATAAAAAAATCCGATTCCAAAAAGCTCAAACTTAACCAAGAATCCGATTTCAGAAAGACATTATAGGCGTGCTGTATCGGTTTTGGCTTTACCAAGAATCCTTCATCGGGAAAACATCGTATTTTAGAAGAATCCAATAACCTTACCTCTTTCTTCTTCTGAATTCCCTCCACCACAATTAGGTATTACGTGTCAACGTGTTCTGCGCTATAAAGGCAATTAACTCCGATTTTAGCCTGCTTTTATTTTTGGATTTGCTTCAATAGCCTTTGTCCAATCAAGAACAAACTAAAAGGTTTGATTTTAGAATTGTCTCTTCTAGAAGAATTGCTGTCCCTAGCTATTGAACCTCATCTGCCCGGGGTTTCGAACTCGAGACTTTTCGGATTAGCAACGATGAGCTTAACCCCCCCCCCCCCCACCCCCCCCCCCTCCCCTCCCTATGACCTTACAATAAAACAGATTGTACCTGGCTGCTCTGGTTCCGGTCGTACCGGCACCACTTGGCGAAATGTTCGCAGTTGTGACAGAACACATTGTAGAACACCTGCCCGATTTGTTTGACTGCCCTCGCCAGTATCACGTTAACATCCAGGGGTCTGAGGAACAAATCCATGTTGTACACGCTTTAACATTACTGTCTTTCTGTAACAGGTATATCTACCATTTTATTGGGTCTTAATCAGTCTATTAATCTCAGGGCGAACAATTAAGGAAATTTTGAACACGTTACAAAATAAGAGTGACATTCAGTGGCTAAGTGAAGCCTAAAGAATGAATTTTTATATTTTAACTCATGGCTTTGATGATAGTTTTAAATAAAAGTTGAATTTCTCTACACATGGCACAGTGTTAGGCGTGACAAAAGAGCAGAAATGAGCACTCACTTCCAATAGGCGTCCATCTCATTGCCTACACTGGTCTCATCGCCGTCTGCAATCTTGAGGAAATCTTCACGTTTGATCTCCACGCGATCCTCAAGTTTATCCAGAAACGTCCCCGACACGTTGATCACCTTACCGTTACCTGTAAATAAAGACGTAACAGTTCCTGAGAATTATAATAGATACTCAATAAGGTAAGGGTGATGTTTGGTATTTGAGGCCCCTCACCCCAATGTGTGAACCCACCTTCATAGACCCCCCCACAGTGTTTATACCCACCTTCATAGACCCCCCCCCCCAGTGAACCCACCTTCATAGCCCCCCCCCCCCCAGTGTGTGTACCCACCTTCATAGACCCCCCCCCCAGTGTGTACTCACCTTCATAGACCCCCCAATGTGTGTACCCACCTTCATAGACCCCCCCCCCCAGTGTGTGGTGCACCCACCTTCATAGACCCCCCAGTGTGTGGTGCACCCACCTTCATAGACCCCCCCCCCCCCCAGTGTGTGGTGTACCCACCTTCATAGACCCCCCAGTGTGTACCCACCTCCATAGACCCCCCAGTGTGTGTACCCACCTTCATAGACCCCCCCCCCAGTGTGTACTCACCTTCATAGACCCCCCAGTGTGTGGTGTACCCACCTTCATAGACCCCCAGTGTGTGGTGTACCCACCTTCATAGACCCCCCAGTGTGTACCCACCTCCATAGACCCCCCCCCCCCAGTGTGTACTCACCTTCATAGACCCCCCCCAGTGTGTGGTGTACCCACCTTCATAGACCCCCCAGTGTGTGGTGTACCCACCTTCATAGACCCCCCAGTGTGTGGTGTACCCACCTTCATAGACCCCCAGTGTGTGGTGTACCCACCTTCATAGACCCCCCAGTGTGTGTACTCACCTTCATAGACCCCCCAGTGTGTACCCACCTTCATAGACCCCCCCCCAGTGTGTGTACCCACCTTCATAGACCCCCCCAGTGTGTACCCACCTTCATAGACCCCCCCCCAGTGTGTAGTGTACCCACCTTCATAGACCCCCCAGTGTGTACCCAACTCCATAGACCCCCCCAGTGTGTGTACCCACCTTCATAGACCCCCCCCCAGTGTGTACCCACCTTCATAGACCCCCCACAGTGTGTGTGTACTCACCTTCATAGACCCCCAGTGTGTGGTGTACCCACCTTCATAGACCCCCCCCCAGTGTGTGGTGTACCCACCTCCATAGACCCTCCAGTGTGTGTACCCACCTTCATAGACCCCCCCCCCCCCCAGTGTGTACTCACTTTCATAGACCCCCAGTGTGTGGTGTACCCACCTTCATAGAACCCAAGTGTGTGTACCCACCTTCATAGACCCCCCAGTGTGTACCCACCTCCATAGACCCCCCCCCCCCCCACAGTGTGTGGTGTACCCACCATCATAGACCCCCCAGTGTGTACCCACCTTCATAGACACCCCCCCCCCCCCAGTGTGTACCCACCTTCATAGACCCCCCAGTGTGTACCCACCTTCATAGACCCCCCAGTGTGTACCCACCTTCATAGACCCCCCCCCAGTAAACCCACCATCATAGACCCCCCCAGTGTGTGTACCCACCTTCATAGACCCCCCCAGTGTGTACCCACCTTCATAGACCCCCCAGTGTGTGTACAACGTCCTGTAAAACTTGACCAAGTCCCCAGGCTTGAGAAGTGCCAGAACTTTCTTGTTCCTTTCCTCAACGGTCGGCATGTCTGTGGTCACGCTTCACTGAACACGTGCAAAAAATAAACAGATACTGTATTTACTTTACATCCATAATTTTTATTTTCTATTATACTAATTGGCATATTAATGTTAATGGGAAAACGATTATCTGTTATTATTCAAGAACACAGTTTTATTAATGAAACAAAATAGAGTGCACGATTTTCTTTATAGAATGGTATAGAACAATCTGGAAACGATGTCTTTCATATTAATTCGTGTCGGTTTTACTAAACTATTTCATTCCCATTAATAAAAAGTTAATTCGGCAAAACTTTTTTGCAGTTAATTCAATTATCCTCGCGTAAATAATGAAAATTTATGTATTTAGTTGAAATGTAATATAGGATTTAAAAAAAAATAATACTGGTTAGATATAAGATTACTTGTAATAAATTGCTAATACATCTTTAAAATTGTTACTTACGTTTTCTGTACGAATCAGAAGGCCGTAGGCTGCATAAAAATATCCACAAAACAGCCATGCCTCCTATTTAACTGTTTTGGTTTCCTTTGTTGATAAAAGTACACAGGCGTGGTGTCGATACTAGCTAGACGACGGCCTGATTTATTGATGAGCCACGGCGTAATGCAGCTAATAGTACGACGGGTGGGGAAGGGGGGGGGTGACACCCAATGCAGTAGGGTGTCACCCGCATAGCTAGACGGGTGGGGCGTCAGTATATGGAGTTTATGTTACCTGCATGTTCTTAAGCGGAAAGTTCGTGTACTCTTAACGAAGTTGTTAGACGGCTACACATAGTGCAGGGCACTACACAGGAGAAGAGAAAAGTTGGGTTTGGTCTTGGGCCAAGATTTTTGCCAGAATTTTGTTTTGATTTCGTTGTTGTGTTACGTCCCTTACATGTAGCGTTCCCTGATTGCGCGTGTGTGTGGTGTTGTGTGTCGATTGACAGGTACTATTTTTTTGTATGTAGTTGTAGCCCTTGGTTGAGTGTGTGGAGCGAGAGGTGTTCACGTGAGGATTGTCAATTGACTGGTGACAGAGTGTGTGATAGGGTGTGTGGAGGTTTGTTAACGTGTGGGTTAGGAGGAGGGCGTGGAGTGTTTTAAGTACTGTGTATTGTAATTTGTGTAGTATATATATATTATATATATATGTATATATATATATATATATATATATATATATATATATATATATATATATATATATATATATATATATATTGTAACGGACACCTATCTACCAGCCAGATAGATGGTGAACGCTCCCGGATTCTTTTTTGGGGTTATATGCAAATGACCTAAAGCCTAAATGAATGAAAACTAACTCAACAACTCACTAGGGCTCGATTTCGAGGTCTAGGGAAAACTAGTGAAACTATTGAAGTTAACAACTCATTCAATCTGCATACAACCTTTAATAAGTGAACACAGTTGTGGCAGAACACTAGGTTAAACAAGATAAAATATTTAGTTTAGAAATAACAAAACCCAACTTACAAAGCGTAAGAATAAATACTATCACAGATTCTAATACTTTATAAAAATAGCCACAGGTCACATAACACTGCTATAGCATCAAGAATCACTTGGCCACAAGTAATATAATACTAGGATACTTAAACAACTTAATAATACATAGCACACTCAGGACTTAAGCTCTCTCACATTCAACTGGTCAAAATGGACTGCCTCGAGATACCTGTGGGCGATCTATATATAGACTTAGGTAACATGGAAGGTCACCTTCAGATCGTAAGACCATTGGTTGGTGTGGTCATCTGGTCTGAAACAATCAATCATCTCTCGATGGAATATTACTGAGTCTAAGACTCTCTTAGTAAGACAGTGGAAAAAAACCGGTGGTTGCACCACAAACCATATATGGTATTATAAGAATGTCAAACTAAAAATAAAACATTACTAGACCTAAGTTGGTCACAATATATATATATATATATATATATATATATATATATATATATATATATATATATATATATATATATATATATAACTATTATTATTTAGTATCATCATTAATGTTATTAAGTATGTTGTATCGTTCGTTAAATATTGTGTTGACCAGCATATCCCTCAAGAGAAGAACCCAATAGTTGTGGTGTGTTTGTGATTCTTAGTGGCTCCACTCTCATGATTGTGGTTTGTTGTAGGGGTGCTGCTATGCTGTGACACAGAGACGTGTTACAGTGCGATACATTGTGACAGGGGGGAGGGGGTGTTGTTATTTGTAGAAACATTATCCCAAGGTATTTGTTATAGCCTTACCGGGTAGGTGTAGCTATTGTGCAATATTTTGTTGTTCGTCGGCGGATTGGATTACACTTCGGGTGGAGCGGGGGGGGGGGGGATCTGGACGTTCGTGAAGACGTTGGCTTTTTTTTTTATTTTACTGTAGCTGCACTTTAATAAAGAATGTCAAAAATAAGAATGGACTTCATAAATATTATGATACGAAAAACTACAACATACTTTTTTAATAAGGTTGCAAAGAAATAAGCACAGCTATAATTCTAAATCGAATATGTTCTGAAAATGTCATCAAATTTCTTTTTAGTTCTCACTAAAGACTGTGGACAATAGAGAAATACAAATGGTAGTTAAATTAGTTGTAGACGACAAGAAAAAAAAAGTTTTATGAACTCATGAAAGTATACAGATATATATATAATGTTTTCTTATAATATCCATAAGCTTGCGATTATTATAAACGTGATAAGTTTAAAAGAAATATTTTAAATACTTTTGAGTAGTTTTTAAAGAAAATCATGATATTAGCTTTAACATAAGATACAATTCGAAGCTTGACTGTTTTAATACTTGAGGCTTGATGATGTTGTTTTAATTTTACTCCCCGAGACGTTGGGCCAGGGTTCGAGTCCCGCCCAGACCAAGTAGAGATTGAGGACTCGTCTGTTGCAAATAAAAGACAGGAAGATGAAGACGCCCTGTAGACCGTTGAGAACATTCGAGAAAAACCTGGGACAAAAAAAAAGTTGCAGTCAAACAATGGTTTAATTATTGCTGCATTAAAATGTACATGTCTGAGAGTATTAGAAGGTTTGATTGTATTTCAGTTGTCACCCGCCCGTTGTCAGTATTAACCACATTTAAAACCGCCTCTACCAACACTACCCACCTTAAAACCTCCTCTACCAACACTAAGCACCTTAAAACCTCTACCAACACTACCCAACTTAAAACCGCCTCTACAAACATTACCCACATCGCCTCTACCAACACTACCCACTTTAAAATCGCTGCTACCAACACTACCCACCCACCTTAAAACCTCCTCTACCAACACTACCCACCTTAAAACCTCCTCTACCAACACTACCCACCTTAAAACCTCCTCTACCAACACTACCCACCTTAAAACTGCCTCTACCACCACTACCACCTTAAAACTGCCTCTACCACCACTACCACCTTGAAACTGCCTCTACCAACACTACCACCTTGAAACTGCCTCTACCAACACTACCACCTTGAAACTGCCTCTACCAACACTACCACCTTAAAATCGCCTCTACCAACACTGCCCACCTTAAAACCTCCTCTACCAACACTGCCCACCTTAAAATCGCCTCTACCAACACTACCCACCTTAAAACCTCCTCTACCACCACTACCACCTTGAAACTGCCTCTACCAACACCACCACCTTGAAACTACCTCTACCAACACTGCCCACCTTAAAATCGCCTCTACCAACACTACCCACCTTAAAACCTCCTCTACCACCACTACCACCTTGAAACTGCCTCTACCAACACTACCACCTTGAAACTGCCTATACCAACACTACCACCTTGAAACTGCCTCTACCAACACTACCACCTTGAAACTGCCTCTACCAACACTACCACCTTGAAACTGCCTCTACCAACACTACCACCTTGAAACTGTCTCTACCAACACTACCACCTTGAAACTGCCTCTACCAACACTACCACCTTGAAACTACCTCTACCAACACTACCACCTTGAAACTGCCTCTACCAACACTACCACCTTGAAACTGCCTCTACCAACACTGCCCACCTTAAAATCGCCTCTACCAACACTGCCCACCTTAAAATCGCCTCTACCAACACTGCCACCTTAAAATCGCCTCTACCAACACTACCCACATAAAACTGCCTCTACCAACACTACCCACCTTAAAACTGCCTCTACCAACACTACCCACCTTAAAACCTCTTCTACCAACACTACCCACATAAAACCGCCTCTACCAACACTACCCACCTTAAAACCTCTTCTACCAACACTACCCACATAAAACCGCCTCTACCACCACTACCCACCTTAAAATCGACTCTACCAACATTACCCAGCTTAAAACCTCCTCTACCAACATTACCCACCTTAAAACCTCCTCTACCAACACTACCCACCTTAAAACCGCCTCTATCACCACTACCCACCTTAAAACCGCCTCTACCACCACTACCCACCTTAAAACCGCCTCTACCCACACTACCACCTTAAAACCGCCTCTACCACCACTACCCACATAAAACCGCCTCTACCACCACTACCCACATAAAACCGCCTCTACCAACACCACCCACATCGCCTCTACCAACACTACCCACCTTAAAACCTCCTCTACCAACACTACCCACCTTAAAACCTCCTCTACCAACACTACCCACCTTAAAACTGCCTCTACCACCACTACCCACATAAAACCGCCTCTACCACCACTACCCACCTTAGAATGGTCACGTCCGCCGCCTCTGCTATGATGGCGAGGGTCCAGAAAGCGCCAGTCAGGGAGGAAAGTTTGACGTAGACCCCCAGGTTCCTGTGGTCGTCAAGTCTGGAACTGTCGTAGACCTGGAGCTTGCCCACTCGGTAGATCTTCACCACGGTGATGGCGAACATCGTCAGGTTGGTCAGGTTAATTAGTGCCATTGGCATGACAAGTGACACACCTAAAACAGACAGGTAATTAGTGCCATTGGCATGACAAGTGACACACCTGAAACAGGTAATTAGTGACATGACAAGTGACACACCTGAAACAGGTAATTAGTGCCATTGGCATGACAAGTGACACACTTGAACAGGTAATTAGTGACATGACAAGTGACACACCTGAAACAGACATGTAATTAGTGCCATGGCATGACAAGTGACACACCAGAAACAGGTTTAGTAAAATGCGTAAGACAAACAAATACACCTGAAAAAGGTGAATTAGTGACAATGACATGACAAGTGACATACCTGAAACAGACAGGTAATTAGTGACATGGTCATGACTAGCAAAACACCTGAATCAGTAATATTGGCGTGAAATTTTTTAAACCTGATATAAAACATATAGAACAAACATAAACTAAAAATCTTATCTTTTACTGACCAATCAGGAATGTCGAATTCAAATAGCAGACGGTAACGCCATAGCCAATGGTGGAGCCTCGCGTTGAGACGAGTGATGACGTCACGACAGCGGCAGAGATTGTGGCGGGAACAAGTAGGGTGGTGAGGCCCTGTCTGATGTAATGGAGCGTCTGGTCCCCCGGGGTCAGGCCGGAGCTCCTGGTCTTGGAGGTAAAGACACGGAACATCTGGAGGCTACAGGTGAAGGTCCAGGTGATCATCCACAGCCACAAGAAGTGGGTCAGGACGCCAAATGTTGTACACGTAGAGCTGGGGCCTGACCTGTGTACAATGGTTCAAAGGTTACGTCAGGTGGGCCAAGTTTACGTCAGGTGGGCTAAGGTTACGTCAGGTGGGCCAAGGTTACGTCAGGTGGGTCAAGGCTACGTCAGGTGGGCCAAGGTTACGTCAGGTGGGTCAAGGCTACGTCAAGTGGGCCAAGGTTACGTCAGATGGCTAAGGTTACGTCAGGTGGGTCAAGGTTACGTCAGGTGGGCCAAGGTTTTCTTTATAGTTATTTAAATAGTAGTGTATAATTTATTTTCTACTTTTTAGTGCATTATTACATAAAAGATTGTTATTAAACGTTTTTTATGATTTTTTTAAAATAATGAAATGCTTTGATCTGAAGCCAGGCGTGTTTCAAATGTGTTTTAATTATTTGATTTGAAAACTTTATTAATAATATATTTACCGAAAGACACATAGAGAACTTACAAATGTGAGCTAATGAGCAGGGACACTTGAGCCAACAGTAGACTACCAGATAGACACACAGAGAACTTACAAGTGTGAACTAATGAGCAGGGACACTTGAGCCAACAGTAGACTACCAGATAGACACATAGAGAACTTACAAGTGTGAGCTAATGAGCAGGGACACTTGAGCCAACAGTAGGCTACCAGATAGACACATAGAGAACTTACAAGTGTGAGCTAATGAGCAGGGACACTTGAGCCAACAGTAGGCTACCAGATAGACACACAGAACTTACAAGTGTGAGCTAATGAGCAGGGACACTTGAGCCAACAGTAGACTACCAGATAGACACACAGAACTTACAAGTGTGAACTAATGAGCAGGGACACTTGAGCCAACAGCAGACTACCAGATAGATAGAGAACTTACAAGTGTGAGCTAATGAGCAGGGACACTTGAGCCAACAGTAGACTACCAGATAGATAGAGAACTTACAAGTGTGAGCTAATGAGCAGGGACACTTGAGCCAACAGTAGACTACCAGATACATAGAGAACTTACAAGTGTGAACTAATGAGCAGGGACACTTGAGCCAACAGTAGGCTACCAGATAGACACACAGAACTTACAAATGTGAGCTAATGAGCAGGGACACTTGAGCCAACAGTAGGCTACCAGATAGACACATAGAGAACTTACAAGTGTGAACTAATGAGCAGGGACACTTGAGCCAACAGTAGGCTGCCAGATAGACACATGTTGCTGTGTCCGGCCCGACTCCTGAGTACCGGAAACTTCACATAGGTCATCAAGGTCAACACAAGACTTAACATCGACAAGGTCATGCATATCAAGGTCAGGATATACTCGGCAAACACCACATCCGTGGCTGGGTAACCTTGACCTTGAACCAGCTCATTGTTCTGGACACTTTCCAATTCTCGAAGCTTCTCCTCCATGTAACTATGACACACGCTCACACCTTCCTCTACCTGTAACATATTGAGCCCCATGTTCTCTGAGATTACTATACGTTTGTCTTTTAGTTCTATCTCAACTTTCACCGCAGGTGGGATGCTAGTGTTATCTATATGTATCGTGTAGTTTGTATTGTTTAATCTCACATAGCTACACGTCAACAGCATTGAAACATTCAAATACGAAGTGACGAATTTCATCTTGTCTTGTTTGGATGTGAAGTTTTCAGATTTCAGATCTACCGCAGTGCAGTTGATCCCAATATCAGCTACGGTCGTGTTACAATAAAACTTGACGTCAAATTGACTTGGCATGACACGTCTGCTGAAGGTGACATTTGTAGCGTCAATGTCAAGTGTCATTGAACTGGTGACAAACTGACGTGTCATCTCCTCTTCGAACTCGTCTCTCTTCTTATCGTTGCCAGCGATGACGGCCCCGTCTACCCAGAATACAGCGGGGCCCTGAGAGCTAAAATTAGAAGCTGTCAGCAGAGTCTGATTGATGGAGATGGTGCCGACCTTGATGGAGTACTCAACACGTAAATCCTGCAACATCTTCTGGATCTGGTTGGATTTTAAGTTACTGTTTAGCAATTAGAAAATATAGTGTTCACTAAATGTACGTTAACAATATTATACATCTAGTGTTATTCAAGAAAATATTTTATACAATGTTTCAGACAGATCGTTATTGTAAAAACCGAACAGTACAGTCAGTAATGATATCTCTTTAACCAAATCTCGATATACTATGAAATAAAATGCTGCTATAACAGTTATAATCATTAATTTCATATCAATTAATTTCAAGAATAATATACATTTCCATTTTAGGAAAACTCTACAAGTTAAATAACATTTGGAATTTTGTGAAATCTATATAGATAAAAAGCATGCATCACATTTAAACGACGCTGTATTATATATGAAGACAAAAGATTGTAACTTCTGTACAGTTCTTCTGTTAGTTAGTTCAAACCTCTATGTCCAAATTTGTGGTCTTTTAAACACAAAACATTTTCCGAATATCTCCATTTATAGAAATATATTTTAGTTTTATTTTACAAAAAAATAAATACAAAAAACACTTGTAGTAACAAGCCTTTAAATCTTTGAAAATAAGAAAATAAAACTAATTTGTAAGTTATCTCCCTTTCTTTGATTGATTTAGTTAGAGTGATCGAGTGATCGCTAGCATTTAATCTTGTTATGCTCCATTAGTTTCAAAATGGTTTAATTAGTTTTTAATGACTAATTTAACATAAAATTAAAACAGATATTCACGCATTGCTCTTTAAGACGAACGTATCTTGACAATTTAAGCGAAATCACTTCATTAGAAGTTGGTCGAAATTGACCTACAAGATTTGCCACAAACCCACAAACCGACGTTGTTAAATAAGTAAAAACTTGTAAAAATTCAGTTAAAATAACTTATGTGTTTTCATGTGTTTTCCGTAAAACGTTTTAAATTCATAATCAATGTAATCATAATCTGTTGCGTTTGCAAAAGCATACGTATGTGAAGGTAAATTTTTAAAATATGGTATGAACTAATTTTATTTTTATTTTTATCAATAGCTATATCAGATAGTCAGGTACAAAAAGTAAAAACAGACATGTTTAGTGACTGCGGCTAGAGAAGCCCCAGTTGATCAGATAGTCAGATACAAAAAGTAAAAACAGACATGTTTAGTGACTGTGGCTAGAGAAGCTCCATCTGTCCAGTTGACCAGCTGGTGCCTCATGTCTGGGACTAGCCACACCCTCAGGCTGTAGGCCAGACCTGTGATGTCCTGTATGGCTGTAGCACAGCTTCTGTTGGTGAGCACCTTGCCAGGTGTACACTCTAGTGTCAGACACTCACCCTGCTCAGGTTAGAGGGAAAAGTTCAGACTATTCTGGGATCCACTGAATATTGTTTTACAAGAATTAAGTTAGATATATTTTATGACAGTAAGGACCAACGATTTAAAGAAGTCACAGCTTTAGGACAAATATGTATTAAAAGATGTGTTTCAGTTGTGAAGGCAAGCAAACAATAGCCAATCTCATTCCAAGAACACACTTTAACCTCAATCTTTGACCTAGTCATTACATCAGCGAGAACCGCCCCATTCCACATTACATCAGTCAGGACCCTCCCACTCCACATTACATCACAGAACCACCCCACTTCACATTACATCATACAGGACCACTCCACTCCACATTACATCACAGAACCACCCCACCCCACATTACATCAACCAGGACCACTCCACTCCACATTACATCACAGAACCACCCCACCCCACATTACATCAACCAGGACCACTCCACTCCACATTACATCACAGAACCACCCCACCCCACATTACATCAGCAAGGACCGCCCCACTCCACATTACATCACAGGACCGCCCCAATACACATTACATCAGCCAGGACAACCACTCCACATTACATCAGCCAGGACCACACCGCTCCACATTACATCAGCCAGGACCACCCCACTCCACATTACATAACAGGACCACCCCACCCCACATTACATCAGCCAGGACCACCCCACTGCACATTACATCACAGGACCACCCCACTCCACATTACATCAGCCACGACCCTCCCACTCCACATAACATCAACCAGGACCACCTCACTTCAAATAACATCAGCCAGGACCAACCCACTCCACATTACACCACAGAACCACACCACTCCAAATTACATCAGCCAGGACCACCCCACTCCACATTACATCAGCCACGACCCTCCCACTCCACATAACATCCACCAGGACCACCCCACTTCACATAACATCAGACAGGACCACCCCACCCCACATTACATCAGCCAGGACCGCGCCACCTTACATTAAATAACAGGACCACCCCACTCTACATTACATCACAGGACCGCCCCACCCCACATTACATCAGCCAGGACCACCCCACTCCACATTACATCACAGAACCACCCCACCCCACATTACATCAGCCAGGACCACCCCACTCCACATTACATCACAGAACCACCCCACCCCACATTACATCAGCCAGGACCACCCCACTCCACATTACATCACAGAACCACCCCACCCCACATTACATCAGCCAGGACCACCCCACTCCACATTACATCAGCCAGGACCACCCCACTCCACATTACATCAGCCAGGACCGCCCCACCTTACATTAAATAACAGGACCACCCCACTCCACATTACATAACAGGACTACCCCACTCCACATTACATCAGCCACGACCCTCCCACTCCACATAACATCAACCAGGACCACCCCACTTCAAATAACATCAGCCAGGACCAACCCACTCCACATTACATCAGCCACTACCCTCCCACTCCACATAACATCAACCAGGACCACCCCACTTCAAATAACATCAGCCAGGACCAACCCACTCCACATTACATCACAGAACCACACCACTCCACATTACATCAGCCAGGACCACCCCACTTCACATAACATCAGACAGGACCACCCCACCCCACATTACATCAGCCAGGACCGCGCCACCTTACATTAAATAACAGGACCACCCCACTCCACATTACATCACAGGACCACCCCACTCTACATTACATCAGCCAGGACCGCCCCCCTCCACATTACATCACAGGACCACCCACCCCACATTACATCAGCCAGGACCACCCCACTCCACATTACATCAGCCAGGACCGCCCCACCTTACATTAAATAACAGGACCACCCCACTCCACATTACATAACAGGACCAGGGGCGGAACTACAGTGCCGCCAGACCCCGCAATGCGGGGGGGGCCCAGACCGATTGGGGGCCCAAAAATCCTGGCTAAATTATTTAAAAAAAAAAAAAAAAAAAAAAAAATTAGGTGGAGGTCAAGTTATCTTTCTTCTACAGTTACAAACAAACACGATAGTCGGCAAACGTCTTTGATAAAAATGCACAGACTATATAGCTCGAGAGACCGCCAGACATAAAGTCAACTTCAAAGACGCAGCCTACCGTTCTTTTTAGTGGCGTCGACTAGGAGAACAAAAAAGCATTGTTATATTGTTTACATTATTAAACTACATATCTATGATTGTGTGTTTAAACTACTGGCCTGAATTCTACAAAAAATATAATTATTTATTTCGATCTCGTACATTTATAATTGCGTTCATTTTTACTTTAACAACTGTATCAATAAACTTGTAAAAGTTTGTTATCTCCCTTCAGCGAAGCATCTGAAATTTGACTGTGCCGGTACACTTTGAAATCGGGCTGGGGAAATGTTGCGGCGACTATCCTGGTCTTCTAGACGACCGGAAAAAGTCGGCGCTATTGATGTAGATGTTCATCGGCGCTTTCTTGTCCCCTTCCAATGAACCTTCCCAACTCTCTCCCCTGCCCCCACTCACCCCTACCCCTCACCTCTGCCCCTCACCACACCCTTAATCTTACAATAAGATGTAATGCATAGATTAACGAACCGTCTATGAATTACTGAACTGTAAACTGACCACTCCTGCACATTTTGTTAAAGACACTAGTCAGTAGTTGTTCATTTACCTGATGAACAGCGAAGGAACTACAGTCCCGCCAGACCCCGCAATGCACGGGGGGGGGGGGGGGGGGGCAGGCCGTTTAGGGGTCCACGGCTGACCAAAATTAATATTTTTTAAAATTTTGAATTTAATTTTCGTGCATTTTTGCCTTAATATTTGGTTTGTAAAAGAAAAACACTAGCTGCGGTACGATTATCTTTATTTTACAGTCACTATACCACGCTCTTCCGCAACAGATAAAATCCATTACACAAACTACAGTGTAAAATATAGGCAACTCTTCAAATTTGAATGACTTCTTTGACTCGTTGCCCCCCACCTCTTTAATAGCTAAATAGAGGACACGTAACTGTTTAACCGATCCTCCAAAGTGTACTGTCGCGGATTAGGCAGGGGATAGGGACCAAAAAGGGGGTTCAAAAATTGTCGAATTTTTTTTACATATTTTAAACAGTTATTTATAGTTGTATTTTTTAACCATTGTCAAGGCCGAGTTCTATTTCCCTACAATCAAACACACGCTGTCGTCGGCTAAATTCTTTTTAAAAAACAACAAAGTCCATAGCACGAAAAGCCGCTACATATGAAGTGGGCTTTCGTCTTTGCGGCATTGGTAAGGGACCCGAAATCCTTTGTACATTTTTCAATGTTAATGTGTTTGTGATAGTGGTTGAATTTGTATCTTGCATCCTACAAATAATAAAAAAAATAATATAATACTATACTAGAAACTTCCGTTTTATATACGGTTACTTGTTTTTGCTTTTACGAGAAATATCATAGTAAACTTTTAAAGTCTATACTTGGAATAATCTCCCCTGAGTAAGTTTTACAATGGGCGATGCTGACGTACATAGATCAAGGCGTTTTGATGTCGCTTTCAAGTTTTTTTCCCGAGCCGACCCCTATCCCACCCCTCTTTCTCAACCTCACAAGTATCGAGGAGATAAATGTATCGTTTATGAACTACTTCCTAACCGTACGATTCAACACTTCAGCACATTTTGTCAGACACTAGACAGCACTAGATCTAGATCTAGTCAACAGATATTAATTTACTTTCATAGTATTAGGCACATATAATTCACAAAACAGGGCAGGTAAGATTATTTTTATATAATTATTTAGAAATTAATTACGTTTAGAATTAATTGAACATTATTAATAGTCAATTACTATTTATAAATGACGTCATTGAGGTGGGGGTGTGTGAGGGTCTGGCTTTTTGTTAGTCCCCCCCCCCTCCCCTAAATCAGAAGGTTATCCAACGCGTGACCTGGCCACATACAGTTGTACATGTGAAAAACATTTTTCTGTCTATTTTGCATTACTGCATCATTCACCCAATCGCCATGAAAACTTGGGAAGCTGTTGAGTACAGCCCCGCAAAAGTTTCTGTCATAGGCCTAACATTTGTACATATTGGAGTGGGGACTCCTAACGGAAATATGTGATTTAGCGCCCCGTGATCCTGCATAAACGGATGAGGTTACTACTTGAATACAACCGGCGTCAGTGTCATCCTGAGCGCATCACATATGAGCAAGTTGGCCTCCCACAGACAGTCGTTTAAAAGTTCCCACAACACTAGGAATAAGTCTCGCTACAACACTCGATGACTACATCTAATTAGGTGTCGCACCAATGTTTCTTCCTGGGTAGACTGTTTTCGGAGGAGGGGTGGGGGAGGGGGAGCTCTGCCGGAAGAAACAATGTGTTGCACCCATCACCCGTGCAGTAATGTAACCGGTAGCTCCAAGAGCCCAGTGACTCCCCTGACACCTGGGTCGTAGCCGAGGGACTTACAGCATGCCTTGGCGTGTCTAGTTGGTAGTGTGGACAAACCCGCGCCCTAAGATCCAAGAAATGAACTGCCGACATTGTTAACTTTTAATTCAACTTCTGGAAAACAGGGCACACGGTTGGTAACGTTTTGATGAAAGTCTCATAAAAACCGGCGTCAGTTTGGAGTGTTGGACTAGATTTAGAGAGTCCGTGCTTCTCACATGGAAAACTGAATGGGGCCAGCTCGTGTGTTGGAAAACCTCTGATTTATTCAGGTACCGGATACATTTTTTTTTTAAATTTAGTGCGACCTTTGTTTTCCATATATATATATATATATATATATATATATATATATATATATATATATATATATATATATATATATATATATATATATATATATATATATATATATATATATATATATATATATATATATATATATAGGGGCCCAAAAAAAAATTCTGCGGGGGGGCCTTTTTTTTCTAGTTCCGCCACTGAACAGGACTACCCCACTCCACATTACATCACAGGACCACCCCACTCCACATTACATAACAGGACCACCCCACTCGACATTACATAACAGGACTACCCCACTCCACATTACATCAGCCACGACCCTCCCACTCCACATAACATAAACCAGGACCACCCCACTTCACATAACATCAGCCAGGACCACCCCACTCCACATTACATCAGCCACGACCCTCCCACTCCACATAACATAAACCAGGACCACCCCACTTCACATAACATCAGCCAGGACCACCCCACTCCACATTACATCAGCCAGCACCACCCACCCCACATTACATCACAGGACCGCCCCCCTCCACATTACATCACAGGACCGCCCCCCCCACATTACATCACAGGACCGCCCCACTCCACATTACATCACAGGACCGCCCCCCCCCACATTACATCAGCCAGGACAACCACTCCACATTACATCACAGGACCACCCCACTCCACATTACATCAGCCAGGACCACCCCACTCCATATTACATCACGGGACCGCTCCACTCCACATTACATCAGCCAGGACCACCCCACATTACATCAGACAGGACCACCCCACTCCACCTTACATCACTCGACCACCCCACTCCACATTACATCACAGGACCACCCACTCTACATTACATCAGCCAGCACCACCCACTTACATTAAATCACAGGACCACCCACTCCACATTACATCACATGACTGCCCCATCCAACATTACATCACAGGACCACCCACTCCACATTACATCAGCCAGCACCGCCCACTTACATTAGGAGAGCTCCACTGTGTGTCGTTACACTCATTAGCATCGATCTCATCCATGCGGAACGGCGGGTCATCTTCTGACAGACGGTTGCCAAAGTTGATCAAAAGAGACAGGGGCGGGTAGATTCTGACAGGGGGAGGCTGGGGGCCGCCGCCCGGAAGTTTAAAGTCACAGACGCCCCAGTTGGGGAACATTTTCTGAGGTGAAAATATGTTGTCTTAACATTAGTAAATAAAGACGTAATGTTTCAATGTGACTACAAATTAAAAAGTTTGAGTGACGAAAAGTGTCTTACCAGACTGCATATTCCACAGAAAATGTTTTTATAATACCTAAACGGGAACCGTATGTAGACGGGGTAGATGGGACCAGTCAAGTCTTGACATGCCCGAACCACATCCACGTCATAAGTTGTAGAATTGCAGTCCAACAATTTTTTGCTGGTTGGACAAATTATAGCAGAATTTAATTGCAAAAAATTGCATTAACACATTTTTTTAAAATATCCATGCTGTCTGTTGTTTTTTTAAGGAAGCTTTTAACGAAAAGTTTAATTAATTAAATTAATGTAACTCTTAAATTACAAGTAATTTATAAAAAAATATAATTAGTCAACAAATGGAGCCGTCTTGAGTGGAACCCCCAGTGAAGACGAAAGAGAAGGGGCTCAAGAAAGACATGGAAACGGAGTCTTCTTGAAGAACTGAAGACATGGATGTTTTGGAGGTTGCCAAATAAACAGCCGAGGACCAGACGAAATGGGAGGTTATGGTCGCGGCTCTATGCTCCACAACGATTAAACAGGGTTAGGTCGAGTCAAAAGAAATTGATTCCAAATAATTTGTAATTGACTAGATGGTAAAACAAACACATGTGTAATGGAAGGAGCTACAGAGTGCTTAAAATGTGGTAAGTGACCACGTGACGTAACACGTGTACCTGTACTGAACTGGGTCACAGGGTGCCAGTGACACGTTGTATGGGAACGTCTGTGTGACGTTACAAGTGGAGTTTTTGGTCAGGGCTAGTCGCAACATCTGGTCAGCTGTGGTAGCTGTGTAGACGGTCATGTAGTGGTAGCAGTAGATCTTGGTCAGTAGTGGCACCATCTGGGGGGTCAGACAAACATTGGGTCAGTAGTGGCTCTATCTGGGGGTCAATACAAAAATTTGGTCAGTAGTGGCACCATCTGGGGGGTCAGACAAACATTGGGTCAGTAGTGGCTCTATCTGGGGGTCAATACAAAAATTTGGTCAGTAGTGGCACCATCTGGGGGTCAATACAAACATTTGGTCAGTAGTGGCTCTATCTGGGGTGGGGGGGGGTCAATACAAAAATTTGGTCAGTAGTGGCACCATCTGGGGGTCAATACAAAAATTTGGTCAGTAGTGGCACCATCTGGGGGTCAATACAAAAATTTGGTCAGCAGTGGCTCTATCTGGGGTGGGGGGGGGGGGGGGGTCAATACAAAAATTTGGTCAGTAGTGGCACCATCTGGGGGTCAATACAAAAATTTGGTCAGTAGTGGCACCATCTGGGGGTCAATACAAAAATGTGGTCAGTAGTGGTCGGTCTTTCGGTCGTTATAAACGTTTGGTCAGTAGTAGTTCAATCTGAAGGTCAGTAGAGATCGGTCTGGGGCTCACTATAAACATCTGGTTAATTGTGGTCAGTCTAGGGGTCTACGTTTACTCAGTAGCCGTAGAAGTAAATCTGTTGGTGAGTAGAAACATTTGTTTTGTACAGGTCAGTCGTTGGTGAGTACAAATATTTGGTACGGTTGTCTGATGAAAGATTTGATGAGTACTGGTCAGTGCGGTGGTCGGATAAAACATTTGGTCAGTACGGTGGTCGTATAAAACATTTGGTCAGTACGGTGGTCGGATAAAACATTTGGTCAGTACGGTGGTCGGATAAAACATTTGGTCAGTACGGTGGTCGGATAAAACATTTGGTCAGTACGGTGGTCGTATAAAACATTTGGTCAGTACGGTGGTCGGATAAAAGAGTTGTCAAGTTTGCTGGTGATGGAAAACCATCTGGCAAATAATGTCTTTTATTCGATATAGTTTATTTTTAATTTTAAAAGTGTCTACTAATCTTTAAAGAAAGAACTTTTGTCTATTATTTGTAACGAGAAAAATGGCCCGTTGAGGAAGGGTACAACGGGCGCTAGGTTGATAGTGCTGTCTATTTTCTCGGTACTTTAGTATATACAAAATATAGTTATAGGCATATCCCTAAACCATGCACCTAATCTCATTCATGACAAAAGTCGCATTTAGAGTTTCTTTCAGGCAACTCTGCTTCGCCCCCCCCCCCCCCCCCACACACACACAACCTCCAAAACATGACTACTGTCCCATTCAACAAAATATAATTATATACTTTTTCCAGTGTCCGCACCCTCCCAGAAAATTCAACCCCCGCCCACGAAAATTTCAAGTACCCCCACCCCTCTCCGGGGAGGAAAAAGTCTAAAAGAAACACTGGTCGCATTTGTAGATCATACAAACTAAAGGAAGAATCTGGGCGGGGTTTCGCCCCTACCGGAAGAGATGCTTGAAAAAAAAAACTGCACGCTAAACGCTTTTTAGATTAGGAAAAGTTCTCCCCTACGGGGAGGAAAAAGTCTGAAAGAAACACTGGTGTCGCGCTTAGCCACTGCGCGAAGAATTGCATTAAAGAAATTGCAAGAAAACCACTTTTTAGATTAGACACATTAATTAAGCGGTAATTTTATTATAGAGTATCGATGAGGAAATTTCTTTTGAGTTGGGGAGGGGAGGGGGGGCTCAGACGTTCTTACGCGGGGGTGGGGCTTCGCCCCTACCCGAAGAATTGTATGAAAGAAACTCTTCACGCAAACCACTTAGATTAGACAAAATTTCCTTTTTATTTAATGTTTACTCGAGAATCAATGACGGCATATTACTGTGTGCACTCTCCGGCTTGATATTATTTTCTACTATATGACGTCATACTTCGTTTTCGTTTCACTGTGCAAGTTTTTAAATTGCTTATGTTTTCTCTAGAGCGTTCTTGTCAGATAGATAGATACACAGACAGCGAAACTATTAGTATTAATTAATTAAATGTGTCTACTTTACCACTCTTAATAAAATTATAGTGCTAAAATGTGTTGGTTTTTTTTTTATAACTGCTGCACTGTCTTCATCTGTTTATACATTAAATATTCACACCACCGAGGGAGCTAATATAAATATAGGTGAAGAAACATTTATAGAAATTAAATAATGAAATAAAAAAATTGTTTAATATTTTTACTCATTATTTAGCGACAAAAAAGTAAGCAAACAATTAATTTGAAGGGAAGTACTTTTGTTAAATTTGCCGTTAAGCTAAACAAAATAAATCATCCATTGACAGCATTAATTAATATTGTAAGATGTAAATTTAGTTAATTAAGAACAGTGCTGTTTTAGTTTTCCTATGTAACTTTTTTGTAATAATATATTTTTTTAAATTAAGGCTTTATTAGCACCAATCTATTTGACATGAAGGATTTGTTATTTTTATCAATTTTGTAAAAGCAAACTTAGAAATTTTTGTTCTAAATTTTAGACGACTAATGTATGTATATCATATTACTCAGAAAACAGTTAAAGAACAAAATATTTCTGTAGAAGATCTAAATGGATTTAATGTTTATACTAATCAAAAAATTATAATACGTCATCAGCTAATTAGTACGGTACTCTGCATATATTATTCAACATCCACAAAACAAATAAAGCTCTAATCCTTTAATGGTTTTAATTAAATAATTAAGCCTAATGATAACTGCTATCAAGTGAAAACGATAAGAGATGTCTGATCAATACAAATTTAAGTGCAGTTTTTACCTAAAGATGAAAAAAAAAACACATTAAAATTGTAAGATTAAAATTAAAATCATCTATTGACGTGGTAAAGCTGACCCTACTAGAGTTTCTTTCAGATTTTTTTTTCTGCGGAAGAAGCGGGTGGGACACACACCGGTAAAAAGTATGTATTTTCTGTGTAAATTATATTTCGTTTCGGGAACAGGCGGTAGACGTTCTTCAGGAGAAGGGTGGGGGGGGGGGGGGGGGGGCTCTTCCCCTCCTCCCGAAAAGATGGCTGAAAGAAACCATGGACTCAACGGTTCTCACATTTACCGTTTTGAATAAACATCTTTGTTACACATATTGTCAGTGAATCCGGCGTCAATGGTCAATTTCTAACACAAATAGCTACGCTTTAATTACTTTTTTTACCATAAACATATTGTAAACATATTTTGAAGATCTTAACAACGTATTCATTGATTTTTTTACAGACACGAATGTATGACAACTGTGTTGGCATCAATCACTGTATAAAAGAGGATGAGCTGTTAACAATCGTTTAAAGTACTTGATAATATAACGGTTTTAAACGGATAGTCCTTTTGTCCTGATATTTTTCCGTGAGATATTTTGTCTGGGATATTTTTCTAAGATCATTTGTCCTGAGATCATTTGTCACGAATCATTCAGTTTATAAAAACACATTTTGATCATATGAAGAGACAGCGCTAGGGGAGGGATGGTGGGGAGGCTGCCCTAAGCGACGACACTAAGGGGGCGTCAAACAAGGTAGAATATAGAAATAAAAAGTTCATTTTGAGCGGCATTAATGAATTATACACAACTAAAAGTCAAGTAATAGACTACAACTTGGCTTACCAGACCAATTAAAATGTTTTCTATATCAATTATGCGACACCAAAATATTGACCGTTACGGGATAGTGACAAATAAAGCACGCCATCAACCTTTCCAAATGGTGTGAAGGGGGAGGGTTGATGGGCGCTTCTTCGTCAAATGTAAATTAATGTATAACTGGGTGGGGGCGCAATATCGGTAGTTCACCCCGGGCGCCGTAACGGTTCTCTACGCTTCTGATATAAATTGTATAGAATTGTATAAGTGTACTGACTTATGTCTAGTTTTGGCACTAGATGTTGACACATGTAACGGCTAGCACACATGTGTCTTTGTTTCTTTATTATTGATACAATACGGCGGTCATTTTTTCGAAATAAAGACCCCGAATTATATGTTGTGGCGTAACGAGGGGGGGGGGGTGCGGGCCTCACCGGGTGACACCATTTAGGGGGGGGGTGGCACCAAGGCAAAAAATAGC
Source organism: Physella acuta (assembly GCF_028476545.2). NCBI lineage: Eukaryota > Metazoa > Mollusca > Gastropoda > Physidae > Physella > Physella acuta. Next base: position 46,101 of record NW_026733449.1, read on the forward strand.
AAAATATAGCAAAATATATAGAGAAAAATGATAATTCCACTTAATTAAGTGATTAATTCGAGTGTTAAAAAGTCTTTTAAGAGCAAACTTGACAAATCTCAACAAGGGTGAAGGAGGGGGGGGGGTGCAAATTAAAAGTTTGAGGGGGGGGGGGTGTGTGCAAATCGAAAATTGAAAGTTTGTCCCCGGGCGCCGGGAAGGGTCGCTACGCCTCTGGGGGGTGACAGCACTAAGTGCCGCACCAGGTGACACCCGACCTCGCTACGCCACTGGTGCTTACCTACTTTCCTATACCGGTACTGAGAATCTTTTCCGTAGAACAACCATGTAGAGATGTTTGTAATACTGATCTTTTCTTGTATGGCAACATGCGCAATAATCCCGCGAATATTTCCGCCAATATTTCCGCTAAACACGACATGTTACATACCTCAGTGACCCTGTTGCACACAGCACAGTATCTGTTCTTGTACACCACCTGAGTGACGTTGTCCACAACTCGGGTGACGTAAGCAGTGGTGACGTCATCGTCCGACAGCTCCCCCTCACACAGCCTGACTGTGTCCTTGTCCCCATTGTAGTCCGCCAAACACGAGCGGACGTATAGGAAGTAGAAACTGGTGTATTCAGAATCACAACCAAGTTTAGGCGGGGAAACTTTACTCTGGTTAAAAACTTGGACTGGATTTTGTTTAGCGGTCACAAAACCTGGTATGGCATCGGGATTGTTTTCCAAAAAAATTGTTTCGTTAAATTCCGAGATGTTGTAGATTCCACTTTTTAAGCCCGGGGGTGGGGCGTAGTTGTCCTCCACACTGGGGCAGCATGAGCCGTAAATCTGACAGGACGGTCGGTGGCAGGTGCAGGTGGTGCAGTAGAAGGTGGGACAGACCTGCTGCAGGATGTTGTTTGTGTAGACCAGTCGATCGCCCTGACACCTGGCGGGGCAGTAACTCTGCTGGTAGTCCCTGGAAGACACGGCCGTTTTGTTCCAGGTATAATACCTGACGTTGCTAGGTGCTTGAGTTGTTCTGGTAGTTGCCTGAGAACTGTAGCTTATCATAAGAAAAATACACACATATTTCAATATCGAAGTCATGTTAACATTAAGGTGATGTAAAGACAGGAGTCAATGTAATGTGTATACACCAGGTGCCTCCATACAAATGAGGCGGAGAGAATATTCGCCGAGATACCGTGACGTCATGGTGACCAGAGTTCGCCTAACGACGAGTGGACAGTGATTCCAGTGTCACATGGCAACCAATGCATGTTGGTCACGTGAGACTGTTGCTGTGTGTGACGTCACTTTTAAAGCAATTCGTTGCGAACTTATGCTAATGTAGGAAGGCAGGTTTGACGAGAAAAGTTCCATTATTATTAATTGACACAAAAAAAAACGTTCTTTTTTAAGTTGCCGTCATAGCGACCGAAAAAAAAAATCATAAATCATACAGCTTATTAAGTCTAAAAAAAAGTTCAGAAATGTAATATATTTATGGTCAATATTATAAAAGTTGCAAAAGCAAAGGACATAATAATATGTTTTTGCGTTTAAGGCTAAAGTTCTGTTTATTTTTAGCAAGTCTAAGTTATAATCTGATGTTTCCATTTTTTAGAACCACAATTGATTGGCTGTACAGATATAGCGTGATTGATTTTCTGAAAACTCCGCTTTGAAATAATTTTTTACTTTGCCGATACGATTTATTAATTCAATTAATTTTTAAAATCACGTGATGTAGTTATGTAATTATGCTATATTTATTTACATTTTCAGTGATACAAATTTTTATTTATTAATTTAAAAATTTTGTTTTGTTACCAAAAGTACTAAGCAAAAACAACAAATATATCCAATCTTAAGTAAATTTCAACAAAAATTAAACAGTCTAATTTTTACAAACTTATTATTTTAATAAATTCTACATGGTTTTTTAAATATTTAATAGGTCTATAGAATAATTTGGAAGTTAATCTCGGTTGAGTTTCATTCGTCATCTTGGGAAACAGATACTACTTTTTTTTTACTCTTTATAACTGACTATCAGATATAGCTAATGATAAAAACAAAAATAAAAATATTTCATGCCACATTTCAAAAATTTAACTTCACTGACGTATGTTTTTGCAAACGCAACAGATTATAATTAATGTAACCCTCACTCAGTGGGGATGCTTTTACCCACTGAGGTGTTTTGGTTAAGACGGGCTGACCCTGAGATTTAGGACACACTGACACCGACAGTTGTTGTCAAGTACTCGCTTTATTCACTGCATCGAGCCATGACGGCGATGCATAACACAGTAGTACGACGATTACAAAACAGAGAGAAAAAAACTGAAGAAAGACAAAAACTGTAGCCCTAAAACAAATGTAAAGAAAAAGTTACATTCATGATAACACCACGTGTAGGCTACAACATACACGGGTACAATAAAATATGTTTCGGCCAGTACACAGTACTGCCAACAAGTACCAATGAGTAGTACAACAATATATAACTACACTACCTTCATTAGGTCTATAACCGTCACCGTGTCCACAGACAGCAGCCTTGCGTGTGACTGACACGACTAGGCACGAAACTACCCACAGTCCCATGTCACATGATATGGGACACAGGTAACCGCTCACAAGAGCATGAAAAACAAGTTAATAAAAAGTCTAGTGACAATTTAAGCGCAATTTCCTTATGCTATCTAAAAATAGCTCTGTCGTAGCGTAAAGCACACACGGGGACAAAACACAAGACGTATAATGCTGGGGTGCGTTCAAGCTAGGAGAACGATCGGTTTGTAGGTGTTTATGTAATTTTTAAAAAAATTTTGTGACCGAACGAAAGGATATTTTTGAAAACTTTCTTCGGCAATATTGTTCTAAATTATGGCAGGAATCGATTGGTAAATGTTTCATCTGCCACACCATCCTGTTACCTGCCACACCATCCTGTTATCTGTCACACCATCCTACTGTTATCTTCCACACCATCCTACTGTTATCTGCCACACCATCCTACTTTTATCTGCCACACCATCCTACTTTTATCTGCCACACCATCATGTTATCTGTCACACCATCCTACTGTTATCTGCCACACCATCCAGTTATCTGCCACACCATCCTACTGTTATCTGCCACACCATCCTACTGTTATCTGCCACACCATCCAGTTATCTGCCACACCATCCTACTGTTATCTGCCACACCATCCTACTTTTATCTGCCACACCATCCTACTTTTATCTGCCACACCATCATGTTATCTGTCACACCATCCTACTGTTATCTGCCACACCATCCAGTTATCTGCCACACCATCCTACTTTTATCTGCCACACCATCCAGTTATCTGCCACACCATCCTACTGTTATCTGCCAAACCATCCTACTGTTATCTGCCACATCATCCTGTTATCTGCCACACCATCCTACTGTTATCTGCCACACCATCCTACTGTTATCTGCCACACCATCCTACTTTTATCTGCCACACCATCCTACTGTTATCTGCCACACCATCCTGTTATCTGTCACACCATCCTACTGTTATCTGCCACATCATCCTGTTATCTGCCACGCCATCCTACTGTTATCGGTCACATTATCCTGTTATCTGCCACGCCATCCTACTGTTATCGGCCACACCATCCTACTGTTTTCTGCCACACCATTCTACAGTTATATGACAAACAACTCTATTGCTATCTTTTATATATCTAAAATGTATTTACAGAATACATTTGATAATAAACCGGGAGTGATCTCCCCTAAATTTTCTCGAATATTCTAATATAAAATTACGAGGGATGGCAACTCAGGACATAGACAATATTTGTTATCCATTTTTAATTACTAAAACTTTTGATAATAAAATAGAATCTCGTAAAAAAAAAGAATTGCACACCAAGTCTTCTTCTTCTTCTTCGTTCTTAATTATTAGTGTTGAAGGGGATCGAGATTTATCTGCCAGTGGGTTTGAACTCGAGACTGTTCGAATGTATCAACCATGAGCTTTTTGCCGACTCGACCACGCCTCCAACACAATTAAGCGTTACGTGTCAACTGGTTTTGCGCCATTAAGGCCATAGACTCCGATTTCAGCCTGCTTTTCTTTTTGGATTTGCTTCCATAGACTAAGTCCAACCAAGAACAAACTACAAGGCAGCAGTTGTTTAATTTTGGAGTTGTCTCTCCTAGAAGAGTGGCTGTCCCCAGCTAACGAGCCTCATCTGCCCGAGGGTTCGAACTCGAGACTTTTCGGCTTAGCAACCATGAGCTTTACCGACTCGACCACGCCGACCCGGTATTTGTTTTAATTTCCAATTTTTTTTTTAGTAATTCGTTCTAGGTGTACACGAAGTTGAAACCACATTGGTCACATGTAAAACTATTATTTGCGTTAGAAATAAATCTATATTGGCGCTAGTTATACATGTAACTATTTGAATTGTGAAAGTACAAGTATGCGTGATCTCGACTTAAGCGACAAAGTTAACGGTAGGGTAAACTTAAACAAAGGGGTGAGTAATGCAAATCCACCTTTTATAAAATGTGCACCTACTATGTGACGTCACTAGGTCAGATGTCATGTGATCTACACCCCCAAAATAATACAATACTGCATACATTCCTGAATTGTTAGTTTTTGTCTTGTAGAACAAAATGTTGACATCAACTAACCAAGTTGTTCCTTCAGCCCAGGTGTGTTCTCAAACCCTAAGACAACTAACCAAGTTGTTCCTTCAGCCCAGGTGTGTTCTCAAACCCTGAGACAACTAACCAAGTTGTTCCTTCAGCCCAGGTGTGTTCTCAAACCCTGAGACAACTAACCAAGTTGTTCCTTCAGCCCAGGTGTGTTCTCAAACCCTGAGACAACTAACCAAGTTGTTCCTTCAGCCCAGGTGTGTTCTCAAACCCTGAGACAACTAACCAAGTTGTTCCTTCAGCCCAGGTGTGTTCTCAAACACTGAGACAACTCACCAAGTTGTTCTTTCATATACATATATATATGCATATATATGTATATGGAGTCATATATATATATATATATATATATATATATATATATATATATATATATATATATATATATATATATGTATATATATATATATATATATATATGTATATATATATATATATATATATATATTTATTTATATATATATATATATATATATATATATATGACTCCATCACTGTTCAGCTTGTTTATTTTCAGCTTGCAATATATAAACCACGTATATGTTAGTATGGGGATGGTGACTAACAAGTTTGAAACCAGATTTTTTAGCATAACGGATGGTTGTATCCTTCCCCCACAGTAAGCCGTGGGTGGTGGACGTGTCGTCTAGGCAGGTCTGGGGGACACAGTGGAAGGCGCTCATGCAGTATAATCCGGCTGTTTTAGGATTATCTTTGTTTAACACGACGTCATCTTCCGGGCCGACTTCAATCATGACGTAATAACTTCCGGGTCGGACCAGTTTCCGGATATTGGTCAGACCCTGGGTTGGGTCAGGTAGACAGTGGATGAACCCTCGGGTTACGACCAAGTCATATTTGCCGTGCATCTCTTCAGGGATTTTAAACACATCAAGTTGTATCATGGTTAAATTTGGTAGGTTCATGGCTGATATCGCTTCTCTCCCTTTTTCCAAACAAACACTGGAGTAATCTGATCCTTAACAACTAACATGTAGAAAAATATTAGTTTTAAAAATTGAAATAAATTTCCAATATTAACAAAATCAACTTAAAGAGCTACATATTTATCGGCGTAACTTAAACCAAATATATATATATAGATGAATTAAATTGTTTAACTTCGCCAAGCCGTTCAGTGAATTACACTTCGAGTATTCACTCTAGCCCCTAGTAAAAGTCAACTAAATATGACTTCTGTTTCATATCGGTTTGGCCAGTTTACTTTGCGTGGTGCATATTTAACAAGACAAGTTGTATAATTTTGTGTTTAAGATACAATGAGTTTATAGCTAAAGTGCCCTGAAACCACCACCGAAGGGGGAGACACAACTTGCGTTACCCCACCTGAAGTCATCTCACCTAGAGACGCCATTTTTCTTGTCTTAGGTTTAACTTTACAAAGACCAAAGTGGGTTAAAATATCACATTAAGATAATATTAAATAAAATATTAAAAATAACATTTTGCTGACTAAAAGATTAGCTTTGTCTTAGGCGTTCGTACGACAGGATCATGATGTAAAATATAATTGCTAAAGTGCAAATTCGTTGGATTATAAAATTCGCTTCACGCATCCGCAAACATATAGTACCACAAATGCATTCACTATATAAGTAGCACTTAATACCAGGGGAAGAAATTACCTGTAAATGTACTGGCGGGAAAACACTGGGCCAGACGTGAAATGAACGTCCCCATCCCACAACCTACCTCGATCACGTTGACGCCTGCCTCTAGATGTGGGGTGAAATGTCAAAATAATTGTGTGAGAATATAAATTTTTGTTTAGATTTAAAATAAACAAAAAACTAACATTTTGTTTTATTAAGTTTTTAAGGAAAAAAATTATTTTCATGGTGTAGCGTAGGGGGTAGTCATAACTGCTTCTATCATAATGACATGATCAGTACATGATTCAGTCAGTGATTTCAGACACTTCATCAACCACAGCAACTAGCAAACATTGTGTGATAGAAAATATCTAAAGAAATTAAAGTCTGAGTTATACAACCATTGACCCATTTCCGCGTATAACATTATACACACATATATAGGCCTATACCTATATATATATATATATATATATATATATATATATATATATATATATATATATATATATATATATATGTATATACATCGAGGATCTCTTGTTATACTTTAAGTCAGTTGTTTGCTACTTGTAATATCTACGTTAGCAACACGAAGTGCGTGATAAGAAACGAAATGAAATTCAAATCCCTAATTTTTACAAATCTTCTTGACAAGACGTTTTTCTGCTTTACAGTAGAGCAGGGGTCTCCAAACTACGGCCCGCGGGTCGGATGCGGCCCGCGAAGTCCTCTCATCCGGCCCGCGGAGATCTTTTCGTCCAAGGAAAAATCGTTTGTTAGTGATGGTTGAGGAACTTTGCCCAGAAAAATCAAAGACATGCCTGGAAGAAATAGGCACCCGAACTGAAATTTAATAGTTAATGCGGCCCTCGGACTGAAACGTTTGGAGACCCCTGCAGTAGAGCAAGACCAATGGACAACTCACCAAGTTTGTCCTTCAGCCCAGGTGTGTTCTCTAGGATAATGTTGACCTCTGTGTTGAACACGAGAGAGCTGGCTTTGTCTAAAAAACTGACTAACTGTGTAGTCCCCGTGTATGTACACCCTGGAAATGGTTGTAATAAAAGACATATAGGCCCACACGTTGACACAACACTAAACAAGAAGTTAGACTCTTCTGTCGTTATCTGTACGAAGGTTAGGGTTAGAGTTTTCAATTTGATTATTATTAAGATTAGGATTAATGCTAGAGTTAAAGGTTGTGTTATGCTGGTAACCTTAAACCAAACAAATAACTTGAACACGGTATTTGGTACCATTTTCGAAAATGTTATTTTAAGTGTACAAGCCACATACCATACGGTCCGTCTTTCCTCGCACATTTCATAACAGGCTCGAAGCGTACAGCAACAGCCGATATGCCGGCTAAGACTGGCACGCTGTTGCCAAGGAGGATGGGACTTAACTCTTTATCAACGGTGTAGTAGTAGCCGTTGCCATGGCACTCGATGTCAACTATCTGCGCACACACCAGGCTGTTCAAGAGCTCACGCACGTATCTAAGATAGATATTTAAAGTGTGTCACATTCAAGGAATATTTAAAGAGCTTTAAATTGTAAATGTTTGTGGAGACTTGGGCAGTCTCTGGTAATACAAAATATTACTTTTTGACACATTGTCATGTGACGCTTACGCTTCTTTTTTTTAGACCTTGTGATCCGTTTGGCAGAAGAATTAGAGTCCATACGTTTCTTGACCTCGGCAAATGAAAGAAGAATGTGGTCAGCATTATGCTAAAGTGAGTTAGGTACCCATCAGAGCTGAGTGGACTCATGGACCTTCCGACTTAAACAGGGATTCGAACTCGAAACGTTCGAGTTATCAGTCTTGCGCTCTACCGCTAGGCCACACAGTCCCATGGTATGTGGCGTCGAGGCCTTGGAAAGATTTTGTCATCCATCCCGTAAGCTGCGGGTTTGGACCACCCCCCACCACCCCCCTTCACAACAACCCTTAGCTGGTCCCAGGTGAAATGAACCGCCACACACACATGGCTGTCCCCATAGTGTAACCATTTATATAATCAAAGTATTTGCGGCAGATTTAAGTTCATTTTGAAAGGTTGATTTAAAGACCCTAACTCTCATATTTGGGAGTCTTCTAAACTTAAACAGTAGTAAGATAAAACATGCAGCATTATCGAACCCTATGTTACTGACCTCTCTTTCAGTTGCTTGGCGTCTGCTATCTCCTGTGACGTCATGGGTGTATCTGACATGACGAGAGCCTCCAAGATCCCCAGCTCGTAGGACATGGACAGAGCCAAGCCCACCAGAGTGTGACGGATGGTCTCTTCCAGTTTGTCTTGTAGTGGATTCTTCACGCTGCTCGCCATTGCTTTATTTTAAATCACTGAGATTGACTGGACAGGTCGTTTCCGTACTAGTACTGTAACCAAGAATAATTTATAGTTACATGGAGTTATACGTAATAGCAGCACGCTAGACTATCTGTATTGCTTGAAGTAAAAATTAATACGAATACCTATTATATGTGTTTATATATATATATATATATATATATATATATATATATATATATATATATATATATATATATATATATATATATATATATATAAATATAAATATATATATATATATATATATATATATATATATATATATATATATACATATATATATATATATACATATATATATATATACATATATATATATATATATATATATACATATATATATATATATATATATATATATATATATATATATATATATATATACATATATATATATATATATATATATATATATATGTATATATGTATATATGTATATATATATATATGTATATATATATATATGTATATATATATATATATATATATATATATATGTATATATATATATATATATATATATATATATATATATATATATATATATATATGTATATATATATATATATATATGTATATATGTATATATATATATATATATATATATATATATATATATATATATATATATATATATATATATATATATATATATATAATAATTAGATAGAAGGATAGAGATTCAAAACTGTCAATTAACAGAAAAACACATTTACCTTACTGAATAAAGAGAATAAATCAAAGAATTATTATGAGTTATGCGCCTTGACTTGTATTTACCTCCTTAGAATGACATTGTTACAGACACGCCACAGAAACCAAGCGTGACGTTGTTCTATCTGTGACGTAGAAACAGAAGATATAGCCCAGCCCCTTCTCCCACCCCAATCAACAACCATGGTGTGAGGTTCAAATTTCGAATGCAGTGTCGGGGGGTGCGGACCGAATCGGGTGACACCATTTAGGGGGTGACACCAAGGCAAAAAATAACCAAATATATAGAGAAAAATGATAATTCCACTTAATTAAGTGATTAATTCGACTGTTAAATAGTCGTTTAAGAGCAAATTTGACCAATCCCGACAAGGGTGGAGAGGGGGGGGGGATGCAAATCGAAAGTTTAAGTTTGAGGAGGGGTGCAAATTGAAAGTTTGAGAGGGATGCAAATCGAAAATTTAAAGTTTGTCCCCGGACGCCGGGAAAGGTCGCTGCGCCTCTGGGGGGGGGGGGGGGGGGGGGTGACACCATTAAGTGCCGCACCGGGTGACACCCGACCTCGCTACGCCACTGTTCGAATGGACCTTGTTATAGAATAACTCCGTAAAAAAAAATAATTTTAAAACAACAGCTATGTTCGGCTTATTTTTTAAAGAGCGACTATTTATATACTGACAGCAGGTGCTAGTAAATATTATATAGTTATATATGTGCAGTGTCCATTATATAAAAATGGTAGACTGTGTGTGTAAAATGTCAATATACTGTGTTCTAGAATCTAGATAGAGCAAGTCATCACGCAATGTTCTAAGCAGAGCAAGCCAACACAGAATGTTCTACATAGAACAAAGTCATCACACCATGTTCTATCTAGAAAAAGTCATCACACCATGTTCTATCTAGACTAAGTCACCACACCATGTTCTATCTAGACTAAGTCACCACACCATGTTCTATCTAGACTAAGTCACCACACCATGTTCTATCTAGACTAAGTCACCACACCATGTTCTATCTAGACTAAGTCACCACACCATGTTCTAGATAGAACACTTAACCACACCATGTTCTATCTATACTAAGTCACCACACCATGTTCTATCTAGACTAAGTCATCACACCATGTTCTATCTAGACTAAGTCACCACACCAAGTTCTATCTAGACTAAGTCACCACATCATGTTCTATCTAGACTAAGTCACCACACCATGTTCTATCTAGACTAAGTCACCACACCATGTTCTATCTAGACTAAGTCATCACACCATGTTCTATCTAGACTAAGTCACCACACCATGTTCTATCTAGACTAAGTCACCACACCATGTTCTATCTAGACTAAGTCACCACACCATGTTCTATCTAGACTAAGTCACCACACCATGTTCTATCTAGACTAAGTCACCACATCATGTTCTAGATAGAACACTTAACCACATCATGTTCTATCTAGACTAAGTCACCACACCATGTTCTATCTAGACTAAGTCACCACACCATGTTCTATCTAGACTAAGTCATCACACCATGTTCTATCTAGACTAAGTCACCACACCATGTTCTATCTAGACTAAGTCACCACACCATGTTCTAGATAGAACACTTAACCACATCATGTTCTATCTAGACTAAGTCACCACACCATGTTCTATCTAGACTAAGTCATCACACCATGTTCTATCTAGACTAAGTCACCACACCATGTTCTATCTAGACTAAGTCACCACACCATGTTCTATCTAGACTAAGTCACCACACCATGTTCTATCTAAACTAAGTTACCACACCATGTTCTATCTAGACTAAGTCACCACACCATTTTCTATCTAGATTAAGTCACCACACCATGTTCTATCTAGACTAAGTCACCACATCATGTTCTAGATAGAACACTTAACCACATCATGTTCTATCTAGACTAAGTCACCACACCATGTTCTATCTAGACTAAGTCACCACACCATTTTCTATCTAGATTAAGTCACCACACCATGTTCTATCTAGACTAAGTCACCACATCATGTTCTAGATAGAACACTTAACCACATCATGTTCTATCTAGACTAAGTCACCACACCATGTTCTATCTAGACTAAGTCACCACACCATGTTCTATCTAGACTAAGTCACCACACCATGTTCTATCTAGACTAAGTCACCACACCATGTTCTATCTAGACTAAGTCACCACACCATGTTCTATCTAGACTAAGTCACCACACCATGTTCTATCTAGACTAAGTCACCACACCATGTTCTATCTAGACTAAGTCACCACACCATGTTCTATCTAGACTAAGTCACCACACCATGTTCTATCTAGACTAAGTCACCACATCATGTTCTAGACAGAACACTTAACCACACCATGTTCTATCTAGACCACGGGTTCCCAACCTGGGGGTCGCGACCCCCCTGGGGGTCGCGAAGGTCTTTCTGGGGGTCGCCAACTGGTATACTAAACCTTAGTAATTTGAAACAAAACATAAATATTTAGAATAATTTTTGAAATTCGGCTTCATTAACATCACTGGAAATGTAATAGAGAAGAAACAAAGCGCACTGAACAAAGTTGTTCTCAGTCACGAATCTATGAAATCTTCAAAACTAAAACGTCATTCGGAACACACCAAAAAATATATGGAGTTCTTTCGTCGGTAAGAAGCTAGTTGCAAACGCCAGAGACTTGATCGAACAGGAAGTTTTCACCAGCATTAGTGCAAGCATCAAATGAAGTCGCGATAGAAAATGCCAAGCAAAAACAAAAAAAAAAAACAATAGGAGAAAATCTCATCAAACGCTGCTTGCATGTACGTAAATGTTAAATAACACATTTTTATTGATAAGCTTAACCTGAAGCTTCAGGGAAAATGAACGAGCATTATAACTTTCCATGATAATCTCGGGGCATTTTATCAAAACTGCAAAATCGGTAAAGAAAATAAATCTTGGAAATATTGTAAATTTGAGAGACTCTGCGGTGTGGTAGATGAATCTGACCGTGAGATAATTAAAATTTTGAAAGAAGCTATTTCTCTGAGCTGAAAAAAGAAGAATCTGCATTTACGCATTACCCATTCTCTTCTTCCCTTGATGTTGCCAGCATTCCCGATGAATTACAATATGAATTCTTTGATTTGCAGAATGATTCCGAGTAAGATGAAAAACTGCAGACACAATTTTGGTGTAGTATTCACCATTCATACCCAAACGTAAAATTGATTGACTTTTCGATAATAGATTTTCAACACTATTCTTCGATTAAAAACAAAATTAAGATAATTATAATGACCTAGATTGGCGTTAACAAAAAAAATTTTAAATTAAAAAATTAACCACGAAGGTTTAGTGAATAGTATACAATTTTACTCATACTATTAAAACAGTTATCAAGAGTAGTTCATATTGAAAGTCTACTAGAAAATCTTACATTAGTGCTTATTAATGCCCATACTAATTTCGGCTTTTTAATTCTATGGGAGTCGCGGGTCACTTACTTTTTATTAAAGGGGTCGCCACTCGAAAAAGGTTGGGAACCACTGATCTAAACTAAGTCACCACACCATGTTCTATCTAGACTAAATCACCACACCATGTTCTATCTAGACTAAGTCACCACACCATGTTCTATTTAGACTAAGTCACCACATCATGTTCTATTTAGACTAAGTCACCACATCATGTTCTAGATAGAACACTTAACCACACCATGTTCTATCTAGACTAAGTCACCACACCATGTTCTATCTAGACTAAGTCACCACACCATGTTCTATCTAGACTAAGTCACCACACCATGTTCTATCTAGACTAAGTCACCACACCATGTTCTATCTAGACTAAGTCACCACACCATGTTCTATCTAGACTAAGTCACCACACCATGTTCTATCTAGACTAAGTCACCACACCATGTTCTAGATAGAACACTTAACCACACCATGTTCTATCTAGACTACGTCACCACACCATGTTCTATCTAGACTAAGTCACCACACCATGTTCTATCTAGACTAAGTCACCACACCATGTTCTAGATAGAGCACTTAACCACACCATTTTTATCTAGACTAAGTCACCACACATTGTTCTATCTAGACTAAGTCACCACACCATGTTCTATCTAGACTAAGTCACCACATCATGTTTTAGATAGAACACTTAACCACACCATGTTCTATCTAGACTAAGTCACCACACCATGTTCTATCTAGACTAAGTCACCACACCATGTTCTATCTAGACTAAGTCACCACACCATGTTCTAGATAGAACACTTAACCACACCATGTTCTATCTAGACTAAGTCACCACACCATGTTCTATCTAGAGTCTAGATAGAACATGGTGTGGTGACTTAGTCTAGATTCTAGACTAAGTCACCACATCATGTTCTAGATAGAACACTTAACCACACCATGTTCTATCTAGACTAAGTCACCACACCATCTTCTATCTAGACTAAGTCACCACACCATGTTCTATCTTGACTAAGTCACCACACCATGTTCTAGATAGAACACTTAACCACACCATGTTCTATCTAGACTAAGTCACCACACCATGTTCTATCTAGACTAAGTCACCACATCATGATCTATCTAGACTAAGACACCACATCATGTTCTAGATAGAACACTTAACCACACCATGTTCTATCTAGACTAAGTCACCACACCATGTTCTATCTAGACTAAGTCACCACACCATGTTCTAGATAGAACACTTAACCACACCATGTTCTATCTAGACTAAGTCACCACACCATGTTCTAGATAGAACACGTCACCACACCATGTTCTATCTAGACTAAGTCACCACACCATGTTCTATCTAGACTAAGTCACCACACCATGTTCTATCTAGACTAAGTCACCACACCTTGTTGTATGTAGACTAAGTCACCACACCATGTTCTATCTAGACTAAGTCACCACACCATGTTCTATCTAGACTAAGTCACCACACCATGTTCTAGATAGAACACTTAACCACACCATGTTCTATCTAGACTACGTCACCACACCATGTTCTATCTAGACTAAGTCACCACACCATGTTCTATCTAGACTAAGTCACCACACCATGTTCTAGATAGAGCACTTAACCACACCATTTTTATCTAGACTAAGTCACCACACCATGTTCTATCTAGACTAAGTCACCACACCATGTTCTATCTAGACTAAGTCACCACACCATGTTCTATCTAGACTAAGTCACCACACCATGTTCTATCTAGACTAAGTCACCACATCATGTTTTAGATAGAACACTTAACCACACCATGTTCTATCTAGACTAAGTCACTACACCATGTTCTATCTAGACTAAGTCACCACACCATGTTCTATCTAGACTAAGTCACCACACCATGTTCTAGATAGAACACTTAACCACACCATGTTCTATCTAGACTAAGTCACCACACCATGTTCTATCTAGAGTCTAGATAGAACATGGTGTGGTGACTTAGTCTAGATTCTAGACTAAGTCACCACATCATGTTCTAGATAGAACACTTAACCACACCATGTTCTATCTAGACTAAGTCACCACACCATCTTCTATCTAGACTAAGTCACCACACCATGTTCTATCTAGACTAAGTCACCACATCATGTTCTATCTAGACTAAGTCACCACACCATGTTCTAGATAGAACACTTAACCACACCATGTTCTATCTAGACTAAGTCACCACACCATCTTCTATCTAGACTAAGTCACCACACCATGTTCTATCTTGACTAAGTCACCACACCATGTTCTAGATAGAACACTTAACCACACCATGTTCTATCTAGACTAAGTCACCACACCATGTTCTATCTAGACTAAGTCACCACATCATGTTCTAGATAGAACACTTAACCACATCATGTTCTATCTAGACTAAATCACCACACCATGTTCTATCTAGACTAAGTCACCACACCATGTTCTATCTAGACTAAGTCACCACATCATGTTCTATCTAGACTAAGTCACCACACCATGTTCTAGATTGAACACTTAACCACACCATGTTCTATCTAGACTAAGTCACCACACCATCTTCTATCTAGACTAAGTCACCATTCCATGTTCTATCTTGACTAAGTCACCACACCATGTTCTAGATAGAACACTTAACCACACCATGTTCTATCTAGACTAAGTCACCACACCATGTTCTATCTAGACTAAGTCACCACACCATCTTCTATCTAGACTAAGTCACCATTCCATGTTCTATCTTGACTAAGTCACCACACCATGTTCTAGATAGAACACTTAACCACACCATGTTCTATCTAGACTAAGTCACCACACCATGTTCTATCTAGACTAAGTCACCACATCATGTACTAGATAGAACACTTAACCACACCATGTTCTATCTAGACTAAGTCACCACACCATGTTCTATCTAGACTAAGTCACCACATCATGTTCTAGATAGAACACTTAACCACACCATGTTCTATCTAGACTAAGTCACCACACCATGTTCTAGATAGAACACGTCACCACACCATGTTCTATCTAGACTAAGTCACCACACCATGTTCTATCTAGACTAAGTCACCACACCATGTTCTATCTAGACTAAGTCACCACACCTTGTTGTATGTAGACTAAGTCACCACACCATGTTCTATCTAGACTAAGTCACCACACCATGTTCTATCTAAACTAAGTCACCACACCATATTCTATCTAGACTACGTCACCACACCATGTTCTAGATAGAACACGTCACCACACCATGTTCTATCTGGACTAAGTCACCACACCATGTTCTATCTAGACTAAGTCACCACACCATGTTTTTCACATAACCTACAATAACAAAATATAAACTAACCATGACGGTAAAACACAGCAAAGTGTATTGGGGGTCATAGGTCAGATAAACAAGACGGCTTCAGTTGTTTTGTTACTTTTTTTTTATAATTTAGATCCGGTGTGGAAATTACGCCAGAGTTGTTGTTTTTCTGTGTGAGCATTTTATACGTGGCATTGTCGTACATTTTCACCGTGTTATTTCTATAGTGTGTGTTCATTTACAATAGCTCGGCCTATTTATTATTAGCGTTATAGCTAAAGTGATAGCACCTCCCGGGCGCAGGAATACGTCGCTATGCATCCGAAAGTATCGTTTTTAAAACCCTTCAAGCAACCCAAAGAATGTTAAAACAGTACTTAGACAATCTTCGTCATGCGAGTTACAACTAACTCAAATATCAGTTCAGCAATTAATCAAGGTATCAATTAATTACACATTTTTGTAGACGATACTGTAATACTCCAATAGTGTTTAAAATAGACCGAAACAATCATTTAGTGCCGGAAACGTAACTCTATTGATTGTTGACAAAGATTAGAAACTGAATCAAGTTAATAAACATGTTTACATCACGTGGTCATGCCCTGAAGAATCTTTTGTGTGACGGATCACAAAACATCAACACATTTTTCTTTCCTCGGCTAATTTTCTGTTTATGAAAGTTGATTACAATTTTATCTTCCTGGATACCATAAATAATTCAATGGAAGTACATTTGATCTATAAACACACTGTGGCGGTGTGAATGTGCTAAGACTATTTAACTTTTTGTTAATTCAAAGAGTGATCGCATATGGACACCGCGTACGTCTCCATTTTACCAACAATTTTTCTTAAAGCTAGTCAGAGATTGCATGTTATTACAGTCAGACATGCAAATAATTAAAAAAAAATTTTTACTGAAGAGGAGGTGGGTGGGCTGCAGAACAAAACATTTTTATTGTCGTCAGTGGCTATCTGGTGTGTGCACACGATTTGGGTTGGGTGAAAAATTCGGCTAATTAACGCGAAGTCATTTATGAACGGCCGCTAGACAGTACAATATGTATGGACTACGGTCCTTGGCTACCTCCCCTTAGTTTCAAATCGTTTAAACATTCGGCGTGAATCACAACTCACCAGACTGGAAAGCGTGGGAGGGGGCGGGAGGAGGGTTAGATATTATGTATAGAGATGTCCAGTCGCAGCATTGGTAGTGTCGAACCTATAAATTATGAATTACTAAAAACTACCAGTATATTTGTCTTATTTACAATATGAGAAGTTTTTTTTTAATTTAAATGTTAAATCCATCATGTGGACGTACAAAAAGATCCTACCACCCCCCCCCCCCGCACAATCCACACTTCTGCTAAAGTCTATTTTTCCCACCCCCCTCCTATGCTGACGTCATAAATTGTGACCCCCCCCCTAGATATAGATTCCAGTGGAGGGTGGTGACAAAGAAACTGGGGTGTCTGGTGACGTGGTTTGTGTGAAGTTTATGCGAAAACGCTCACTATAAAGAATGTGTAGTGAGATTGTGTGACGTGTGTTTAGCACAGCGGCAAGTAGAATGTGTAGTGAGATTGTGTGACGTGTGTGTTTGATGGGTTTAGCACAGTGCCAAGTAGAATGTCAACCAGTACCCGTGTTTGTTTTGACAAGTGCCTGGGGTAGAAATAGTTCATTGTGTGACACATTATTGTGAGATGTCATGCGCAGTGGAGGCCAAACGTTAGTGCAGAATCGAGTCATGTGTCTTTGGGAACAGGCGCGTATCCTTTGGACTTAGACCTCCATCTTGAATTTAGGGATTTCAATAAAATATTTCATGTGTTTGGATAACTTATCTTTCTAATTGCCACTAAACAACGTCAACCTACACAACATCATCATATTGACGACGATGTTGCTAATAAAATGGTGCTAATCGTTCATGTGTTTGGATAACTTATCTTTCTAATTGCCACTAAACAACGTCGACCTAAACAACAGCATCATATTGACGACGAGGGTTGATGTAAGTTTTGTATAATATCAATGTACAGAATATTTAAAATTTATAAGGGCTAACTTTTATTTTTATTTTTACTTTCTCAAATAGGTCTATAGTAGTGTATACGAAATATACTAAGTATATAGAGTATTTAGTATCATGAGATATTTATTTTACATATCCTCGAATACCTATGGTAAACTACTAGCCATCGGTACCCGACGCGAATTATAGCCCTATGCCTATATATTTTTGTTATTCTTGTTGGAGAAAAATAATTTATAAAATAGTTATTGGTCAAAACGCAATATGCTTTACTACACGTTGAACGATATTAGCGATAAATTAAAGAAATAACTAAATAGCTAAAAATCCGACACCTTTAAAATAACATAGGCTACCAATACCTATTAGAAAAAACAAATCATATACATTATTAGTCAACGCAAAACCATATTAAATGCACAAACTGATTAACAGACTTAAAAAATGATTCCGTTAAAAGCCCGGCTGTTATTCGTGTTGTTTTTTAAAGTATTTTTTTGCCCGAGAAAATTATAAAGGTCTACATTTATAGCTTAAGTCTTGATAAGCCGATCTAGAATCTATAGATTTAAATCTAATTTGAGCGAAATAGTTCCTTTCTTCATATTCTATAATTGGAAAATGTGGAAAGCAAATATTATTGAAGATGACTTCATTAGTATTGTGTATCATTTTCGACATTCTATTTTTATCCTGAAAGCGATGACGCCATTGTTTTTAAATTTGTATGTTCTCTAAAGAGTTCTTGCCACAACCATAAACACTTTTCCAGTTGCATGATTTAAAAAGTTTCTACATTCGATAATTCCTTTTTCATCTTCCTTCTTTAAATACAATTTAGGTTATACATTTAATAATCCAACATATAGTTTGCAACAAAAGCCCGTTTCATTAAGGTCTCCATACATCCATATATCGCTGAAGATACTGATCTCATTGCCTCGGAAAATATTTTGCGGACAGAGAAAGAGAGAGAGAGAGAGACAGAGAGAGAGGTGTGCACACTGGCTTTCATATTATTAGGATAATTTAGTTAAATTATGGGATTTAATACTTTTCGTCAGGAAAGTTGTCTCTTCCCCCGCCCACCCCCTCTTTTTAAAGAAAAACTTTTTTTTTTCAATTATGTTATACAGGACCATTTCCTAAACGATTCGAACATAGACACAAAAGACATAATACAATATATATAGAATATAAAATTATTTTAGTAAGATTTAAATTATATCTTGTTAGTTATTGTTACGTCCCTTGTATTATACATATCATAGTTACTTCCCTTGAATGTTCAGTCTGTTAACGTATAGTCAGAGTTGTCTGCTGTAAATAATAAAACACTGAAGTCAATACAAAGTATTCTCCTCTTTGTTCTGAATGATGGAAATAAAGTAATAAACTGTAAGATAAAAATAAATTACCGTATAACAAAACAGCAAGTTTATTAAATCGTTAATAATATGACAAACATTACAAAATTCTTCATTATGTTATTACTTATTTCATCACAGGGTGATTTGGATACCGGAACTTTCACCGGAAGTTGGGGAGAACATTTATGTGATGCTGTCGACAGCTACTTTACACGCCATCATCGAGTGGACCCATCATCAAGTCCACCCATAATCGAGTGGACCCATCATCGAGTGGACCCAGCAAGTGGACCCATCATCAAGTCGACCGATCATCGAGTGGGCCCATCATCAAGTGGACCCTTCATATAGTGGACCCATCATCAAGTGGACCCATCATCGAGTGGACCCATCATGGGCAGATCTCCTGCAAGAGTACTCGGCTTAAGGACTTTAAGGTCTGTTTGATGTGTGTTCGTCTTGTTGTGCGTTTAGGACGTGTGACATGATACGTGAGACATGATACGTGAGACATGATACGTGAGACATGATACGTGAGACATGATACGTGAGACATGATACGTGAGACATGATACGTGAGACATGATACGTGAGACATGATACGTGAGACATGATACGTGAGACATGATACGTGAGACATGATACGTGAGACATGATACGTGAGACATGATACGTGAGACATGATACGTGAGACATGATACGTGAGACATGATACGTGAGACATGATACGTGAGACATGATACGTGAGACATGATACGTGAGACATGATACGTGAGACATGATACGTGAGACATGATACGTGAGACATGATACGTGAGACATGATACGTGAGACATGATACGTGAGACATGATACGTGAGACATGATACGTGAGACATGATACGTGAGACATGATACGTGAGACATGATACGTGAGACATGATACGTGAGACATGATACGTGAGACATGATACGTGAGACATGATACGTGAGACATGATACGTGAGACATGATACGTGAGACATGATACGTGAGACATGATACGTGAGACATGATACGTGAGACATGATACGTGAGACATGATACGTGAGACATGATACGTGAGACATGATACGTGAGACATGATACGTGAGACATGATACGTGAGACATGATACGTGAGACATGATACGTGAGACATGATACGTGAGACATGATACGTGAGACATGATACGTGAGACATGATACGTGAGACATGATACGTGAGACATGATACGTGAGACATGATACGTGAGACATGATACGTGAGACATGATACGTGAGACATGATACGTGAGACATGATACGTGAGACATGATACGTGAGACATGATACGTGAGACATGATACGTGAGACATGATACGTGAGACATGATACGTGAGACATGATACGTGAGACATGATACGTGAGACATGATACGTGAGACATGATACGTGAGACATGATACGTGAGACATGATACGTGAGACATGATACGTGAGACATGATACGTGAGACATGATACGTGAGACATGATACGTGAGACATGATACGTGAGACATGATACGTGAGACATGATACGTGAGACATGATACGTGAGACATGATACGTGAGACATGATACGTGAGACATGATACGTGAGACATGATACGTGAGACATGATACGTGAGACATGATACGTGAGACATGATACGTGAGACATGATACGTGAGACATGATACGTGAGACATGATACGTGAGACATGATACGTGAGACATGATACGTGAGACATGATACGTGAGACATGATACGTGAGACATGATACGTGAGACATGATACGTGAGACATGATACGTGAGACATGATACGTGAGACATGATACGTGAGACATGATACGTGAGACATGATACGTGAGACATGATACGTGAGACATGATACGTGAGACATGATACGTGAGACATGATACGTGAGACATGATACGTGAGACATGATACGTGAGACATGATACGTGAGACATGATACGTGAGACATGATACGTGAGACATGATACGTGAGACATGATACGTGAGACATGATACGTGAGACATGATACGTGAGACATGATACGTGAGACATGATACGTGAGACATGATACGTGAGACATGATACGTGAGACATGATACGTGAGACATGATACGTGAGACATGATACGTGAGACATGATACGTGAGACATGATACGTGAGACATGATACGTGAGACATGATACGTGAGACATGATACGTGAGACATGATACGTGAGACATGATACGTGAGACATGATACGTGAGACATGATACGTGAGACATGATACGTGAGACATGATACGTGAGACATGATACGTGAGACATGATACGTGAGACATGATACGTGAGACATGATACGTGAGACATGATACGTGAGACATGATACGTGAGACATGATACGTGAGACATGATACGTGAGACATGATACGTGAGACATGATACGTGAGACATGATACGTGAGACATGATACGTGAGACATGATACGTGAGACATGATACGTGAGACATGATACGTGAGACATGATACGTGAGACATGATACGTGAGACATGATACGTGAGACATGATACGTGAGACATGATACGTGAGACATGATACGTGAGACATGATACGTGAGACATGATACGTGAGACATGATACGTGAGACATGATACGTGAGACATGATACGTGAGACATGATACGTGAGACATGATACGTGAGACATGATACGTGAGACATGATACGTGAGACATGATACGTGAGACATGATACGTGAGACATGATACGTGAGACATGATACGTGAGACATGATACGTGAGACATGATACGTGAGACATGATACGTGAGACATGATACGTGAGCCATATTATGTCTTGCGAAACATGATACACGAAACATGATACACGAATTATGATACACGAAACATGATACACGAAACATGATACACGAAACATGATACACGAAACATGATACACGAAACATGATACACGAAACATGAGACACGAAACATGAGACAAGAAACATGAGACACGAAACATGAGACACGAAACATGAGACACGAAACATGAGACACGAAACATGAGACACGAAACATGAGACACGAAACATGAGACACGAAACATGAGACACGAAACATGATACACGAAACATGATACACGAAACATGATACACGAAACATGATACACGAAACATGATACACGAAACATGATACACGAAACATGATACACGAAACATGATACACGAAACATGATACACGAAACATGATACACGAAACATGATACACGAAACATGATACACGAAACATGAGACACGAAACATGAGACACGAAACATGAGACACGAAACATGAGACACGAAACATGAGACACGAAACATGAGACACGAAACATGAGACACGAAACATGAGACACGAAACATGAGACACGAAACATGAGACACGAAACATGAGACACGAAACATGAGACACGAAACATGAGACACGAAACATGAGACACGAAACATGAGACACGAAACATGAGACACAATACATGAGACACGAAACATGAGACACGAAACATGAGACACGAAACATGAGACACGAAACATGAGACACGAAACATGAGACACGAAACATGAGACACGAAACATGAGACACGAAACATGAGACACGAAACATGAGACACGAAACATGAGACAGGAAACATGAAACACGAAACATGAGACACGAAACATGAGACACGAAACATGAGACACGAAACATGAGACACGAAACATGAGACACGAAACATGAGACACGAAACATGAGACACGAAACATGAGACACGAAACATGAGACACGAAACATGAGACACGAAACATGAGACACGAAACATGAGACACGAAACATGAGACACGAAACATGAGACACGAAACATGAGACACGAAACATGAGACACGAAACATGAGACACGAAACATGAGACACGAAACATGAGACACGAAACATGAGACACGAAACATGAGACACGAAACATGAGACACGAAACATGAGACACGAAACATGAGACACGAAACATGAGACACGAAACATGAGACACGAAACATGAGACACGAAACATGAGACACGAAACATGAGACACGAAACATGAGACACGAAACATGAGACACGAAACATGAGACACGAAACATGAGACACGAAACATGAGACACGAAACATGAGACACGAAACATGAGACACGAAACATGAGACACGAAACATGAGACACGAAACATGAGACACGAAACATGAGACACGAAACATGAGACACGAAACATGAGACACGAAACATGAGACACGAAACATGAGACACGAAACATGAGACACGAAACATGAGACACGAAACATGAGACACGAAACATGAGACACGAAACATGAGACACGAAACATGAGACACGAAACATGAGACACGAAACATGAGACACGAAACATGAGACACGAAACATGAGACACGAAACATGAGACACGAAACATGAGACACGAAACATGAGACACGAAACATGAGACACGAAACATGAGACACGAAACATGAGACACGAAACATGAGACACGAAACATGAGACACGAAACATGAGACACGAAACATGAGACACGAAACATGAGACACGAAACATGAGACACGAAACATGAGACACGAAACATGAGACACGAAACATGAGACACGAAACATGAGACACGAAACATGAGACACGAAACATGAGACACGAAACATGAGACACGAAACATGAGACACGAAACATGAGACACGAAACATGAGACACGAAACATGAGACACGAAACATGAGACACGAAACATGAGACACGAAACATGAGACACGAAACATGAGACACGAAACATGAGACACGAAACATGAGACACGAAACATGAGACACGAAACATGAGACACGAAACATGAGACACGAAACATGAGACACGAAACATGAGACACGAAACATGAGACACGAAACATGAGACACGAAACATGAGACACGAAACATGAGACACGAAACATGAGACACGAAACATGAGACACGAAACATGAGACACGAAACATGAGACACGAAACATGAGACACGAAACATGAGACACGAAACATGAGACACGAAACATGAGACACGAAACATGAGACACGAAACATGAGACACGAAACATGAGACACGAAACATGAGACACGAAACATGAGACACGAAACATGAGACACGAAACATGAGACACGAAACATGAGACACGAAACATGAGACACGAAACATGAGACACGAAACATGAGACACGAAACATGAGACACGAAACATGAGACACGAAACATGAGACACGAAACATGAGACACGAAACATGAGACACGAAACATGAGACACGAAACATGAGACACGAAACATGAGACACGAAACATGAGACACGAAACATGAGACACGAAACATGAGACACGAAACATGAGACACGAAACATGAGACACGAAACATGAGACACGAAACATGAGACACGAAACATGAGACACGAAACATGAGACACGAAACATGAGACACGAAACATGAGACACGAAACATGAGACACGAAACATGAGACACGAAACATGAGACACGAAACATGAGACACGAAACATGAGACACGAAACATGAGACACGAAACATGAGACACGAAACATGATACACGAAACATGATACACGAAACATGATACACGAAACATGATACACGAAACATGATACACGAAACATGATACACGAAACATGATACACGAAACATGATACACGAAACATGATACACGAAACATGATACACGAAACATGATACACGAAACATGATACACGAAACATGATACACGAAACATGATACACGAAACATGATACACGAAACATGATACACGAAACATGATACACGAAACATGATACACGAAACATGATACACGAAACATGATACACGAAACATGATACACGAAACATGATACACGAAACATGATACACGAAACATGATACACGAAACATGATACACGAAACATGATACACGAAACATGATACACGAAACATGATACACGAAACATGATACACGAAACATGATACACGAAACATGATACACGAAACATGATACACGAAACATGATACACGAAACATGATACACGAAACATGATACACGAAACATGATACACGAAACATGATACACGAAACATGATACACGAAACATGATACACGAAACATGATACACGAAACATGATACACGAAACATGATACACGAAACATGATACACGAAACATGATACACGAAACATGATACACGAAACATGATACACGAAACATGATACACGAAACATGATACACGAAACATGATACACGAAACATGATACACGAAACATGATACACGAAACATGATACACGAAACATGATACACGAAACATGATACACGAAACATGATACACGAAACATGATACACGAAACATGATACACGAAACATGATACACGAAACATGATACACGAAACATGATACACGAAACATGATACACGAAACATGATACACGAAACATGATACACGAAACATGATACACGAAACATGATACACGAAACATGATACACGAAACATGATACACGAAACATGATACACGAAACATGATACACGAAACATGATACACGAAACATGATACACGAAACATGATACACGAAACATGATACACGAAACATGATACACGAAACATGATACACGAAACATGATACACGAAACATGATACACGAAACATGATGCACGAAACATGATGCACGAAACATGATGCACGAAACATGATGCACGAAACATGATGCACGAAACATGATGCACGAAACATGATGCACGAAACATGATGCACGAAACATGATGCACGAAACATGATGCACGAAACATGATGCACGAAACATGATGCACGAAACATGATACACGAAACATGATACACGAAACATGATACACGAAACATGATACACGAAACATGATACACGAAACATGATACACGAAACATGATACACGAAACATGATACACGAAACATGATACACGAAACATGATACACGAAACATGATACACGAAACATGATACACGAAACATGAGACACGAAACATGAGACACGAAACATGAGACACGAAACATGAGACACGAAACATGAGACACGAAACATGAGACACGAAACATGAGACACGAAACATGAGACACGAAACATGAGACACGAAACATGAGACACGAAACATGAGACACGAAACATGAGACACGAAACATGAGACACGAAACATGAGACACGAAACATGAGACACGAAACATGAGACACGAAACATGAGACACGAAACATGAGACACGAAACATGAGACACGAAACATGAGACACGAAACATGAGACACGAAACATGAGACACGAAACATGAGACACGAAACATGAGACACGAAACATGAGACACGAAACATGAGACACGAAACATGAGACACGAAACATGAGACACGAAACATGAGACACGAAACATGAGACACGAAACATGAGACACGAAACATGAGACACGAAACATGAGACACGAAACATGAGACACGAAACATGAGACACGAAACATGAGACACGAAACATGAGACACGAAACATGAGACACGAAACATGAGACACGAAACATGAGACACGAAACATGAGACACGAAACATGAGACACGAAACATGAGACACGAAACATGAGACACGAAACATGAGACACGAAACATGAGACACGAAACATGAGACACGAAACATGAGACACGAAACATGAGACACGAAACATGAGACACGAAACATGAGACACGAAACATGAGACACGAAACATGAGACACGAAACATGAGACACGAAACATGAGACACGAAACATGAGACACGAAACATGAGACACGAAACATGAGACACGAAACATGAGACACGAAACATGAGACACGAAACATGAGACACGAAACATGAGACACGAAACATGAGACACGAAACATGAGACACGAAACATGAGACACGAAACATGAGACACGAAACATGAGACACGAAACATGAGACACGAAACATGAGACACGAAACATGAGACACGAAACATGAGACACGAAACATGAGACACGAAACATGAGACACGAAACATGAGACACGAAACATGAGACACGAAACATGAGACACGAAACATGAGACACGAAACATGAGACACGAAACATGAGACACGAAACATGAGACACGAAACATGAGACACGAAACATGAGACACGAAACATGAGACACGAAACATGAGACACGAAACATGAGACACGAAACATGAGACACGAAACATGAGACACGAAACATGAGACACGAAACATGAGACACGAAACATGAGACACGAAACATGAGACACGAAACATGAGACACGAAACATGATACACGAAACATGATACACGAAACATGATACACGAAACATGATACACGAAACATGATACACGAAACATGATACACGAAACATGATACACGAAACATGATACACGAAACATGATACACGAAACATGATACACGAAACATGATACACGAAACATGATACACGAAACATGATACACGAAACATGATACACGAAACATGATACACGAAACATGATACACGAAACATGATACACGAAACATGATACACGAAACATGATACACGAAACATGATACACGAAACATGATACACGAAACATGATGCACGAAACATGATGCACGAAACATGATGCACGAAACATGATGCACGAAACATGATGCACGAAACATGATGCACGAAACATGATGCACGAAACATGATGCACGAAACATGATGCACGAAACATGATGCACGAAACATGATGCACGAAACATGATGCACGAAACATGATGCACGAAACATGATGCACGAAACATGATGCACGAAACATGATACACGAAACATGATACACGAAACATGATACACGAAACATGATACACGAAACATGATACACGAAACATGATACACGAAACATGATACACGAAACATGATACACGAAACATGATACACGAAACATGATACACGAAACATGATACACGAAACATGGGCACAGCTGGTGGACGGGGTGTCTAGTCTGGGCGCAGCGCAGCACTTTCAACAACTGGCTGTTCACTATCACAGACCCAATTTTGGAAGTATTACGTTTTGTTTACCCCCAGATTGTACCACCTTTATTTGACAAAGCGTCTACAGGACCAGTACAAGAATGCAAATGTCTCTATCATCCTACTGGACCATTGAAAAAAGCAGTTGTTTCTATATATATTCAATAATGCAAACATCATTTTTTTAAAAATCAGTTTCAGAACCTTAGGTCACTAGGAAGACACTGATTAAAAGTATCTTATTTTTATTTGACTAACTTCACAAGATTTTTGTTTGAAATAAAAATAAAACTACTGTATAATCATAAGCTTTTAAGCGGAATAAGAATAATTATGTATATACCACCTAGCTATTTACAGAATTTAATAATTCTTTCAGTTTTTTTAAGGAAGTCTGTAGCACGTAGTAGTAGAATCTTGTAACTCATCGTAGACAATATTCTTACTCTCTGGTCAGCTATTATATTTAAAACCAACTAGCCGTTATCACCAAGTCATGCCCTCGGCTAGCTGATACAGAGATCTCAAATACTTTAATGGTTATTTTCCCTTTTGAATTGTAGTAGTGTTTTTAAATAAGCTTCATTAGCATAACCTAAAACTAACCCTACGATCTACACCCAGTCACTTATCCCACACCATACACACAATTTACCACACTCCAAACCTCACCCATACCAAAATCCACACCACCTTACACTGTACGACACCACGAACTACACACCTAACCAAACCCCCACACAACCCCGGCCCACACTTCAACACTCTCTTGAACGCCACCCGACATCCTAAACCACAACATCGCACACCCAACCCCGCAAAAAAACACTACACCCTACAATGCACATTTAAAACCCACTGTCCAGGATTTATATCCCTTTACTGTACATTGCCCTACCCACATCTCAGCCGCGCTACTTACATTATCCAAACCCAGTTACTTATCCCACGCCATTCCCAATACACCACAGCCTACTCCACTACACACAAAAACCTCACAATACACGCAGTATACCAAACCCCAACCCACCCGTCCCCAACCACACCACAGAGGCGTAGGGGGGAGGGGACAAAATGGGTTGGAAAAAAATTGAAAGGTTGAGGGGGGGGGTGCAAATCAAAGTTTGAGGGGGGGGGGGGGGTGCAAATCGAAAGTTTAAGGTGTGGGGTGCTAATCGAAAGTTTTAGTCCCTGGGCGCCGAAAAGGGTCGCTACGCCTCTGCCACACCACTCCATTTTCTCACACAACTTCAAGAACGTTAGTATGAGTCAAGATGGTCAGCACGTACTTGATGAACATGTACTTAAATACCTCAGGTAAATTAGGTATAAAAACACTGTGGATAAGACTAAGAGTGAACCTGCCTCCAATATATAAAGTTTATAAACACTGTGGATAAGGCTAAGAGTGAACCTGCCTCCAATATATAAAGTTTATAAACACTGTGGATAAGATTAAGAGTGAACCTGCCTCCACTATATAAATAAAGCAAATTTCAAGTAAAGAATAACTATAGATCTAGTTGTTTATTTTACAATCAGAATCATAGCATTTGTAACAGGTGAACTTTTGTGAATATTGTTTTTGCAGTTACCAGTAAAGTGGTGTATGAGCCGCACTACAGTACAATGATCTCTCCCATTCCTTATCATTATGTTAAAAATTAATCTTTGAAGAACACAAAAAGCAGTGGCTAATTCAAAGATGTCAAGATCTGAAAGTCACAGTGTAAAGATAAATTTCTGGTAGGCTAGTATTGAGACTGATCCATCTATGAATTATAGTGTTATTTTGAAATTATTTTTTTTTATACCAACTCAGCTTTCACAAACTTTTTTATGCTGTGATATTTTAGCATTTATGTTGGAAATAGTAATAAGCTACAATATTAAATAGTAAAATAGTTATTGATCTGTTTAAATTTGAAATCTGCAATTAAATAAGTTTATCAATCCATGTCTATATTAAGAGTGATTATTTCCCCTACTGTCGTTCGCTTGACTAAATAAAATGCCATTATGTCAAAAGTTTTTTTTTTTTTTTTTTTGCAATATTTGGTGTGTTGTGTGTATATTTTGTTATTTGTTTTTTGTGATAAACTGCTGTGTTGTGTGTATATTTTGTTTTGGTGTGATAAGCTGTTGTATTGTGGACCTAGATCGTGTTTTGTTCTTTTTTTCAGAGTATCGTATATATATATATATATATATATATATATATATATATATATATATATATATATATATATATATATATATATATATATATATATATATATATATATATATATATATATATGGCCAAGTCCCCAGAACATGATCTTATATATGAAGAATGTAATATAACTAAAACAAAAGCAAACCAATATCTGCTATGTCCAATATTCACCTTCTGATGAGGACATGTTATAAACACCTGTAAGAAACACAGGTTTCACTTTAACTTCTTCTCTGTGTCGGCATGTGAAGTTTTTAAATGCTGGTTTTTAGCAGAGTTGAGGTGATGTGTTCGGTCATCTATTTATAGAACTTAAAACATTACATCTTGATTTGTTAAAGGAAAATAAACACTTGAATTGTCTAAATGGATTTGAAATGCAGTTGTGAAAATTGTTAGGATCCCCTTAAATGAAAATAATTACATAACATAATTTACAAAACTAATTTTGTTGTTTTTAATGCTGCAAATGTTTAAATTCTACAGAGGGTTTAAGTCAACAAGTCACAATGTATAAAAACAGCTCCTTTGTTACTTAGAAGGGAGATTACCAAACAATGATTTCTCTGCCTAGCTAGTTTTATTTAATTGCATCTTCCCTTAAATAAAGTAAATGGAAACAACTGATAAGAAAGAACTTAGTAGGAGAGAAAGAGTATTTAATATTTTACTAATGTGGTAGATTTTTAAAAAATTATATCAATACAAAATTATTTCAGCAAATAAAAAAAACAGCTCCTGGTAATGTATATCTGAATTGAAAATTGCCTAAAAATGTAGAAACAATACACCTAACATCCAGTAGAAAGGCCATCACCGAATGAAACCAATAATAAATCCTATACACAGAGATTCAAGATAACAAATACCTTACTTTATAAACATCCCAAATAATTCAATTTTTATTACAACAGTTTAGATTGGATTTTTGTAAAATTGACTTCCTTCAGACTTTCTACAAACTTATAAACAAAATATCCTATTTTTAAGAATCTTTTATACAAAAATCTGTACCTGAAAATTCTGTATTTAAACAACAGTAGTTTGATTTAAATTTAGAGACTATGAATCGGACTACTTCCGAAAATTCTTTGTTCAGTCAAGATATCCAGTTTGTGGGGAAGCAGTGTTTCTTCCAGACTTTTTTCTCCGGGGGGGGGCACTTGAAATCTTCGGGGGGGCGGTAAACTTTCTTCGGGGGGGCGGACACTGTTAAAAGTATATATTTTCTATATAAATTATATAAATTTAATTTCGTTCGGGGGGGGCGGTAAAAATTTTTCGGGGGGGCTTCGCCCCCCCGAAGAGATGCCTGGAAGAAACTCTGTGGGGAAGAGATTTGGTACACATTTTTCCCACTTGACGGGAGTCAATATGTCGAGGCCTTTTTGACGGGGCAAAAACTTAACTGGTTTAATTAAAAATAATCAGGGGTATGAACAAAGGTCACGTGATTTTGTTTTTCAATACAAAAGGGCGGTACCTTCATCCTACAGGTCACATGATCACAATTCTGGCTTCCATTTTTAATAAGGAACACACCGATACATAATGTTCCCCGGAGTGCTGGCTAGTTCCTTTGTGGGAATGGTTTGGGGTTTTTTACTTTCTCGTATATACGAAGTATAGAGAAAGTCTTGTAATCGTGCAAAAAAAAATCGAGATTTTTACAAATCTCGACGTTTTACATCTCACTGATACGGAAAAACATAATTTTGCATGATTGATTTTCTGAAAACCCCACTTTGTAATAATTTGTTACTTTGCCGATACAATTTTTTAATTCAATTAATTTTTAAAATCAAGTGAAATAGTTATGTAATTTTGCTATATTTATTTACATTTTCAGTGATAAAAAATGTGTTATTAATTAAATTTTTTTTAACCAAAAGTACTATGCAAAAAAAAAAAACATATATATTCAATCTTAAGTAAATTTCAACAAAAATCAACGAGTCAGATTTTTTATAAACATATTATTTTAATAAATTCGGACATGATTTTTTAAATAGTTATGGGTCTATAGAATAATTTGGAAGTTATTCTCGGTTGAGTTTCATTCGTCATCTTAAGAAACATACACTGTTAGCGTGAAGTATATTAAATCGCGATCAGATCATATAGACCATCAAGGCCTCACTGTTAGCGCTTTATCGTGAACTTGTGGTTGGTGGTGATCTTCGATTGGGTGATGTCACGGCATGATGTACATGAGATTCTTAAAATTTAATTTCCACCTATTTCTAGTATAGCGATTTCCTTTCCACTGAATAAAGTAGTAAAGAATCATTTTTAGACCTAGCGATCCATTGGGCAGATGAAGTGTTCATAAGTTTCTTGACCTTGATATGTGGTGTGGTCAGCGCTTTGCCCAGCCGCCTTTACTATCCATAATGTAAATTAGGTACTTGGACCCCAATTCGAACTCGGGAATTTCGGATAAGCAGCCTAGCGCTGTATCGCTTTGGCAACGCCGTCCCGTCATCTTTCAGCATAGGTGTTCAATAAATATTAGCACAATACATTTTACAGTATTTAAAAACCGATGTATGTTGCCAAAGTGGTTGTTTTTTACTTGGCAGTCTCAGATATGGGTTTAAACCTGTATTGAAATATTTGCTGTATAGTCAGTAGGGTGATAGGCAAACACGTGGTGTTTGATGTTTGATTTATTGATAAGAGCCGACCAGCGGCGTATCATACGCGGCTATGAAGTTGTTTTATTTTCTACTTTTCAGTAATTCATAATTTGTGAATTCGACAGTACCAATGCTGTCACTGAAAATATTTGCTTTAAAACACTAAAGCCCTCCACCCCCCTCTTTAAATAGATTTCTAAACAAATAGCTATTTTATTATTTGATTTATGGATGTAGTAGACGAAATATTATATTAAAGTAGTTAAGGAATCAAAATTCATGGAGTTTCTGTCTTGGGTTATTTATAAAATGCTATAATTTGTAATCATTTAAGGGGAATATATCCAGTTTATCTTGGGGCATACAAATTATTTGTGTTGTCTCCCTTTATTTATGCTCTCCTGAACACTCATGTATAAGCTTATTTCAAATCAGAGTTTCTTCCAGGCATCTCTTCGAGGGGGCTTTGCCGGAAAAAAATTTCCGCCCTCCCCCCCCCCCCCCCCGCCCCCGAACGAAATGAAATTTGTATAATTTATATAGAAAATATATACTTTTAACAGTGTCCGCCCCCCCCCCTCAAAGAAAGTCTACCGCCCCCCCCCGAAAATTTCAAGTGCCCCCCCCCCCCCCCGGAGAGAGAAGTCTAGAAGAAACATCCAGTGTATCTGGGCTCATGGTGAGCTCTCCCTGGTTCTCAGACAAAGATTTCAAGATGTCCTAAAGCTGATTTTCTTCATGTAGGTTGATTGATAGTGGTACATGTTTACTTTTGTTTACTTTTGTGCTTAACTCCTCTTTCGAGTTTGGTTTTGTCTAAAGTTTAAAAGTATCAATTTTTGCACTGATTTTTGGCAACTCAGCTAAGTGACGCTTTTTGACGCTTTTTTTACTTCCCACATCGTCACACACCGTCACACACTGTCATACATTGTCACACACTGTCACACAACGTCATACATCGTCACACACTGTCATACATCGTCACACACCATCATACATCGTCACACACCGTCACACACTGTCACACATCGTCACACATCGTCACAAAACGTCACACTCCCCACACCTTAATATGACGTCGAAAATTCAGAGTTAAAAAAAAAATTCGCCTTTAAACGTCTTTCTTTTTCGAAAATATTAATCAACTTTTGTCAAGATTAAATATATTGATTCGGAATTTTGACGACGTTTCAAATAATTAAGAGAAAAAACTAATTTAAAAAATTTTTTTGGTAAAAATTGCTCTTTACAACGACACATCAACCCACCATTTTTCAACATTTTATAGCAACATCACTGCACAAAACATAGAATACATTAGAGCTAAATAGCACAACACAACTGATCACTACAAACAAAATACAACAATATACAATGACTACACATTGCATTTAAATTATGCAAATACTCCTCTAATGTGTGGTTTTTTTTAATAATATGCGGCTTTATTAAAATCTTTTACTTCGAGTGAATGTATTATGTCATCTGGTACTAAATGTGAGTCTACAACATCATGCACAAGTGAGCAGCCTGCGGTAGTCGAATCCAATCGTCTGGAACCGCGCGTGGTTTGCGCTGACTCAGTCAACCGTATCGTCGTTGTTGTTTTTCTGGAGCCATCTTCCACAGCCACACTCGCATAAACACTTACATCAGAACCAAGATACATAGGTGTGATTCTGTCTCATGCATATCCAAATGCATCTGATACCTATATATTTGTGTGCTGTTCTCATCGTATACTGTAATTCCATAGGACCCAGAATTTTACAGCAGGTCAACGTGACTGACTACACCTGGAACAAAACGGCCGTGTCTTCAAGAGACTACCAGCAGAGTTACTGCCCCGCCAGGTGTCAGGGCGATCGACTGGTCTACACCAACAACATCCTGCAGCAGGTCTGTCCCACCTTCTACTGCACCACCTGCACCTGCCACCGACCGTCCTGTCAGATTTACGGCTCATGCTGCCCCAGTGTGGAGGACAACTACGTCCCACCCCCGGGCTTAAAAAGTGGAATCTACAACATCTCGGAATTTAACGAAACAATTTTTTTTGAAAATAATCCCGAAGCCGTACCAGGATTTGTGAACGCCAAACAAAATCCAGTCCAAGTTTTTAACCAGAGTAAAGTTTCCCCGCCTAAACTTGGCTGCGATTCTGAATACACCAGTTTCTATTTCCGCTCGTGTTTGGCGGACTACAATGGGGACAAGGACACTGTCAGGCTGTGTGAGGGGGAGCTGTCGGACGATGACGTCACCACTGCTTACGTCACCCGAGTTGTGGACAACGTCACTCAGGTGGTGTACAAGAACAGATACTGTGCCGTGTGCAACAGGGTCACTGAGGTACGTAACATGTCATGTTGTAGCGGTAAACTTGGGTTAAACATGGCCTTCTTTGCTACGCAATTTTAAAACTTGAGGATTTATGCTAGATAATGACATTTGTCCTGCTTGCGCAGATGGCGTAGTTCTTCATCATGTGTATTGGCTTAAAATTTAGTATTGTTTGTTGAAGAAGAGAACCAATATGCTACTAATTTAGGACTCATTTGGAAAAGTAGTTAGGTAAATTGATTTGTCTAGTATTTAATTTTTTAAAAACCCATATTAGGATATTCAGATTGAACACATTGAAAGAAGCTCAGTAATTAAACAACTGTTATGTAGCTGTAACACATTTTAAATAAGAAATTAAAAAGAATAATATACACTTGTCTGCCTTGTCTAATATTTTCATATCACATTATATTTGTGTAATTGAATGTATTTTACAAAACTTGAAAGACATCTCACCAAATAAAAAAAAATGAAAAAAAAATATTTAAGCTTACATCAGCAGTTTTAAAATAAGTACAAAATCATACTAACTTCTATTTTGTATACATTTTTAAAAATAAAAAAAATATAAGATCATTTGTATCTACACGTATGACTGTTAATTGAGTCACGAAATTAAAATCAGATCAGACATATTTTCTAGAAAACCTAAAACGAATTTAGTACCAAAAGTGATATGTGAAACTTAACACCATAAAATGGATTTAATGTATTTTAATAGTATTTTGTTTCGTGAGAACTTTATTTTAAAAATCTCTGTTTGAATGGTAATTTAATATTTCTCATTAATTATTTGTTTACTTCCCCACTCGACAGCGCGAATAAAAAATAAATTAAAAGCATTTTTTATCATTCAATCTATGGAGGAAAAGTTCTAATTATTGATACTTTCATTAGCACCTGGGGGAATTAAATATTTAATGTGTAAATATGTGATGGTGTGTTTTATTTCAATCCGCCCTCATCCAAACAAGTATTTACTTTTCTTGTGGCGTTAAGATGTACTCATTTTATTAAAAAATGCATACGTATGATTTACAAATAATAAAAAAAATAACTTTCTGACCTAGCCTATCTAATTTGTTTCTAATGACCGACAGACTGAACGACAGACTGAACGACAGACTGAACGACAGACTGAACGACAGACTGAACGACAGACTGAACGACAGACTGAACGACGGACTGACCACTAGACTGACCACTAGATTGACCACTTTTGACCACATTTTTACACTGCCCCCAGATGGAGCCACTACTGACCAATTGTTTGCCTGACCCCTTCCCCCCCCCCCCCCCCCCCCAGATGGAGCCACTACTTACCACATGTTTGTATTGACTCCCAGACAGAGTTTCTTCCAGGCAGCTCTTCGGGGGAGAACGAGATGGATTTTATATAGTAATCATACTCTTTTACTAGTGTCCGCCACCCCCCCCCCCCCCGAAAAATGTTGACCGCCCTCCCCCCCCCCCCGCCCTCGAAAATTTCAAAAGCCCCCCTGGAGAAAAAAGATGGATCCACTACTAACCAAATGTTTGTATTGACACCCCCAAATGGAGCCACTACTGACCACATGTTTGTATTGACCTCCCCTCCCCCAGATAGAGCCACTACTGACCACATGTTTGTATTGACCGCCCCCCCCCCCAGATGGAGCCACTACTGACCAAATGTTTGTATTGACCCCCAGATGGAGCAACTACTGACCAAATGTTTGTATTGACCCCCCCCCCCCCCAGATAGAGCCACTACTGACCAAATGTTTGTATTGACCCCCCCCCCCCCCAGATAGAGCCACTACTGACCAAATGTTTGTATTGACCCCCCCCCCCCCCCAGATAGAGCCACTACTGACCAAATGTTTGTATTGACCTCCCCTCCCCCAGATAGAGCCACTACTGACCAAATGTTTGTATTGACCCCCCCCCCAGGAGCCACTACTGACCAAATGTTTGTATTGACCCCCAGATAGAGCCACTACTGACCACATGTTTGTATTGACCCCCCCCCCAGATGGAGCCCCTACTGACCAAATGTTTGTATTGACCCCCCCCCAGATGGAGCCCCTACTGACCAAATGTTTGTATTGACCCCCCCCCCCAGATGGAGCCACTACTGACCACATGTTTGTATTGACCCCCCCCCCCCCCAGATGGAGCCCCTACTGACCAAATGTTTGTATTGACCCCCCCCCCAGATGGAGCCCCTACTGACCAAATGTTTGTATTGACCCCCCAGATGGTGCCACTACTGACCAAGATCTACTGCTACCACTACATGACCGTCTACACAGCTACAACAGCTGACCGGATGTTGCGACTAGCCCTGACCAAAAACTCCACGTGTAACGTCACACAGACGTTCCCATACAACGTGTCACTGGCACCATGTGACCCTTTCCTGTACAGGTACACGTGTTACGTCATATGGTTAATTATAACATTACCTTCACCAAGTGGCCCTTCTCTGTACAGGTACATTTGTACGGTTACTTAGAAAGTTAACAAAATCACTTGCAACTGTAATTGAGTTAGATTTAGAGGTTAGTTCTCTAGGTCACGTGTTCTGTCACCAATGGACTAGAACCATGGAACCGACTCCTGTACAGGTAGGCCATACACCCGTTACATCACCTGGTCAGCTACCTCACTACTTACACAGTTGGATCCTGTCCTTTACCGGTACATAAATTACATCTCAGTCATCTGAGTTATCTGAGTCATCCTCAACATAACTGAAACCTTTTTCTAATTGAATATCTTTCTTAAATGGTCAGAAATTCTAACGCTATTTAAAACATGTTTAACGTTTTATTTTATTGTTCTGATATATTAAAAGCTCTTCATTGATAACTTATTTTTTTAGAGACCCTAATATAATAGTCCAAAGCCAGCAAATCACCTTGTATAAAATCAGCTTTTGAGTTGAATATTTTAAGGAAATTTAGGATTATACATATTATACAAATACATATACTAAAATATATAGATTATTAACATAACTCTCGTGTCGAAAAAATTGTACCTGGTGCCAGATTTTAATCAAATCTTTAAATGAGTAAAAAAGAACTCATTGGTTCCTAAAAAAAAGTAATTGAAAAAAATAGTAAGTAATATAAGAGTATCGATTTGATTTATTGTAATTCATTTTTAGTTCGTGTTTTTATTCCCTAATGGAAAGGGAGAGAGAATCGAGGAGAGGGAGTGTGGATAGCTGAGGCGTAGCGAGGGGGAGGGGGGGGCGGGGGGGGGGGCATATGTCCCCGGGCGCCGACCTTAGGGGGCGCCAAAATGGGTTGGAAAAGTAAATTGAAAGCTTTAGTGGGGGGTGGAAATAGAAAATTTGAGGGGAGGGGGGTGCAAATCGAAATCCTGAGTGGGGGGTGCAAATCGAAAGTTTGTCACCAGGAAGGGTTGCTACGCCTCTGGTGGATAGAGAAGAGAGAAAATCTGAGAGAGGGAGAAAAAGGATAATTCAAAGACTAAAAAAATTAAATAATACAACTAGATGTTTTCCCCTTTTGATGATCAAATACACATAGGCTGTTAATGTTTTTATTACTTTTTCCACCCAAAGTGGTCGCTTTTAATCGCTAAATTAATTTAATACTGACACCTATGGGCAGGGTTACATTATGGCTCACAGAAGTTCCAGAAACTAAGTGAGAGAGAGAGACAGAGGAGCGGAACAGTGAAGCGATGATGATAATTTCCTTGTTATAAAAAATATATGTTCAATTTTCATCTAACCAGCAAGAAACCACTGGAGTGTGACTCTACTGTATTCGATGAGGACGTGCATCACGCCTGCCACAACATGACTGGTCCCATCTACCCCGTCTACAACAGGTTTCCGTTTAGGTATTATAAAAACATTTTCTGTGGAATCTGCAGCATGGTAAGTCATAGTTACTCATGCTATTTTTAGAATCTATGTATTAAGTGCATGCAATATACCTTTTCAGAGCTCACGTGGGGCAGATAGCGTAGAGTTTATCTGTTTCTTAACCACGGCATAAGAAGGGACAGTGTAGTCGGCACTATTCCGCCTTTACTTTCCCTATAATGTGTCGGGCACAAATTTAAGCGTGGTGAACTTAGAGGCGTACTATCTTCTTCTTCTTCGTTCTTAATTTTTAGTGTTGGAAGGGATTCCCCCAACACAATTAAGTATATGTGTCAACTGGTTATGCGCCATTGAGGCCATTGACTCCGATTTCAGCCTGCTTTTCTTTTTGGATTTTCTTCCATAACATTTGTCTAATTAAGATCAACAACAAGGTAGTAGTTGTTTGATTTTGGAGTGGTCTCTCCTAGAAGAGTGTCTATGAACTCGATCTTGGAGTCCAAACTCTAGACTTACGAGTCAGAACTCCTGCACTCTACCAACATAAAACGCAGTCACAAAAATTGCATAAACAAGCTTAGTAGAGTACTTTAAGGCAATATCATTTTTATTACAAATTATTTTTATTTCAAACTCGATAATTTCTGTGTTTTTTATTACCTGCTGTTAAAACTTGAAATTAAAATTGTCACGAATTGACCCAATACTCTCCAGAAAATGTTCCCTTTCTGGGGCGTCTGTGACCAAAGAGTCCCAGGGGGCGACCCTCAGCCTCCCCCTGTCAGGATCTACCCGCCCCTGTCTCTTCTGATCAACTTTGGGACCAGACAGTCAGCAGTTAGACCGGCGTTACGCAGGGCTGATGTCCTGGCTAAAGAATGTAACGACACACAATGGAGCGCTCATGATGTAAGTGGGCGGTCCTAGTGTAGGTGGGGCGGTCCTAATGTAATGGAGGCGGCTCTAGATTAAGTGGGGCGGATCTAGTGTAAGTGGGGCGGTCCTAGTGTAAGTGGGGCGGTCCTATTGTAAGTGGGGTGGTCCTAATGTAAATGGGGCGGTCCTTGTGTAAGTGGGCGGTCCTAATGTAAGTGGGGCGGTCCTAGTGTAAGTGGGGCGGTCCTATTGTAAGTGGGGTGGTCCTAGTGTAAGTGGGGCTGTCCTAGTGTAAGTGGGGCTGTCCTAGTGTAAGTGGGGCTGTCCTAGTGTAAGTGGGGCTGTCCTAGTGTAAGTGGGGCGGTCCTAGTGTAAGTGGGGTGGTCCTAGTGTAAGTGGGGCTGTCCTAGTGTAAGTGGGGTGGTCCTAGTGTAAGTGGGGCTGTCCTAGTGTAAGTGGGGTGGTCCTAGTGTAAGTGGGGCTGTCCTAATGTAAGTGGGGCGGTCCTAGTGTAAGCGGGGCGGTCCTAGTGTAAGTGGGGCTGTCCTAATGTAAGTGGGGTGGTCCTAGTGTAAGTGGGGCGGTCCTAGTGTAAGTGGGGCGGTCCTAAGTCATCTAATGTCACCAACTACGGTTAATGTGCCGCCCAATAAACCACATTTTAACCCTATTTTTATCCTTATAGCCCACCCCATTTCCACAAATTGTCACAAAAAAGTAAGAATCTTTTTTAAAATGACGTCACACTTTAGCACAAACACCACTTATGCATTATTTAATTTATCATTGGAAAGTGGTATAAAGATGTTAGGATGGTTTTGACAACATTCGATTCCTAGGACAATTTTCATATCTAAATACAAAAAGTGAATAAATTGTAAAAACCAAATAACAAATTTAGTTTTTAAAATGCACCTTATTGGCCCCAGCCT
The DNA here is from genome assembly GCF_028476545.2 of Physella acuta. NCBI lineage: Eukaryota > Metazoa > Mollusca > Gastropoda > Physidae > Physella > Physella acuta. The sequence goes on from NW_026733449.1 coordinate 87,599, forward strand.
TAGCTGTCCCAACATACTTGGATCATAGCACATAGTCACTAAAGTCATCATCCCTCAATAGCGGATAACAACGTCACGTCTGAGTGATACTAAAGATCATATTATAACCATCTTGTTACACATCTAATGTGGAAAAGATAGTAATTTTTGTGGCATCGATCAATGTAGGGCAAGGGGAGCTAACTAGATGTCCTGCATTCAGTATTGACTACTATAAATAGAAACGCCTATCAGTTTTAATTTTCAATTGAATTATGTTTAATATAGGTAAGGTGTGGATATGGAGTTAGTAAATTATCCGAGTCAGGGGAGGCTTTTGTATTTCTAGCAATCAGAGCTACATGAGCTATTGTTCTTAAACTGATATTAGAGATACCTAACTTAATACTTTAACATAATATTGAGTGGATCGCAGAATGGTCTGAACGTTTTCATCTAACCTGAGCAGGGTGAGTGTCTGACACTAGAGTGTACACCTGGCAAGGTGCTGACCAACAGAAGCTGTGCTACAGCCATACAGGACATCACAGGTCTGGCCTACAGCCTGAGGGTGTGGCTAGTCCCAGACATGAGGCACCACGACAAGCTGGTCAACTGGACAGATGGGGCTTCTCTAGCCTCACTCACTAAACATGTCTGTTTTTACTTTTTGTATCTGACTATCTGGTCAACTGGGGCTTCTCTAGCCTCAGTCACTAAACATGTCTGTTTTTACTTTATGTATCTAACTATCTGATCAACTGGACAGATGGGACTTCTCTAGCCGCGGTCACTAAACATGTCTGTTTTTACTTTTTGTACCTGACTATCTGGTCAACTCTCTAGCCGCAGTCACTAAACATGTCTGTTTTTACTTTTTGTATCTGATTATCTGGTCAACTCTCTAGCCGCAGTCACTAAACATGTCTGTTTTTACTTTTTATAATTGACTATCAGATATAGCTAATGATAAAAATAAAAATAAAATTATTTAATGCCACATTTAAAAAATTTACCTTCACATACGTATGCTTTTGCAAACGCAACAGATTATGATTACATTGATTATGAATTTAAAACGTTTTACGGAAAACACACGCAAACATGTAAGTTATTTTAACTAAATTTTAACAAGCTTTTACTTATTTAACAACGTGGGTTTGTGGCAAATCTTGTAGGTCAATTTCGACCAACTTCTAATGAAGTGATTTCGCTTAAATTTTCAAGATACGTTCGTCTTAAAGAGCAATGCGTGAATATCTGTTTTAATTGTATGTTAAATTAGTCATTAAAACTAATTAAACCATTTCGAAACCAATGGAGCATAACAAGATTAAATGCTAGCGATCACTTGATCACTCTAAATCAATCAAAGAAGGGGAGATAACTTACACATTAGTTTTATTTTCTTATTTTCTGAGATTTAAAGGCTTGTTACTACAAGTGTTTTTTGTATTTATTTTTTGGTAGAATAAAACTAAAGAATTTTTCTTTAAATAGGGATATTCGAAAAATGTTTTGTGTTTAAAAGACAACAACTTTGAACATAGAGGTTTGAACTAACGGAAGAACTGTACAGAAGTTACAATCTTTTGTCTTCATATAAAATACAGCGTCTATTATGTGTACTGTTGATGCTGTTTGTTTTAGTACGAAAATAGATTTCACGAAAGTCCAAAACGTTATTTAACTTGTAGAGTTTTCCTAAAATGGAAATATATATTACTCTTGAAATTAATTGATAAGAAATTAATGATTATAACTGTTATAGCAGCATTTTATTTCATAGTATATCGAGATTTGTTAAAAGAGACATCATTACGGGCTGTACTGTTCGGTTTTTACAATAACGATCTGTCTGAAACATTGTATAAAATATTTTCTTGAATAACACTAGATGTATAATATTGTTAACGTACATTTAGTGAACACTATATTTTCTAATTGCTAAACAATAACTTCAAATCCAACCAGATCCAGAAGATGTTGCAGGATTTACGTGTTGAGTACTCCATCAAGGTCGGCACCATCTCCATCAACCAGACTCTGCTGACAGCTTCTAATTTTAGCTCTCAGGGCCCCGCTGTATTCTGGGTAGACGGGGCCGTCATCGCTGGCAACGATAAGAAGAGAGACGAGTTCGAAGAGGAGATGACACGTCAGTTTATCACCAGCTCAATGACACTTGACATTGACGCTACAAATGTCACCTTCAGCAGACGTGTCATGCCAAGTCAATTTAACGTCAAGTTTTATTGTAACACGACTGATATTGGGATCAACTGCACTGTGGTAGAATTGAAATCTGAAAACTTCACATCCAAACAAGACAAGATGAAATTCGTCACTTCGTATTTGAATGTTTCAATGTTGTTGACGTGTAGCTATGTGAGATTAAACAATACAAACCACACGATACATATAGACAAAACTAGCATCCCACCTGCGGTGAAAGTTGAGATAGAACTAAAGGACAAACGTATAGTAATCTCAGATAACGTGGGGCTCAATATGTTACAGGTAGAGGAAGGTGTGAGCGTGTGTCATAGTTACCTGGAGGAGAAGCTTCGAGAATTGGAGGATGTACAGAACAATGGGCAAGGTCAAGGTTACCCAGCCATGGACGTGATGTTTGCTGAGTATATCCTGACCTTGATATGCATGACCTTGTCGATGTTAAGTCTCGTGTTGACCTTGATGACCTATGTAAAGTTTCCGGTACTGAGGAGTCGGGCCGGACACAGCAACATGTGTCTATCTGGTAGTCTACTGTTGGCTCAAGTGTCCCTGCTCATTAGCTCACACTTGTAAGTTATCTACGTGTCTATCTGGTAGCAGAGGCGTAGCGAGGGGGTGGGGCGGGGGGGGTGCGGACCGCACCGGGTGACACCATTTAAGGGGGTGATACCAAGGCAAAAAATAGCAAAATATATATAGAAGAATGTTAATTCCACTTAATTAATTGATTAATTCGAGTGTTAAATGGTCTTTTAAGGGGTGCAAATCGAAAATTGAAAGTTTGTCCCCGGGAAGGGTCACTACTCCTCTGGGGGGTGACCCCATTAAGTGCCGCACCGGGTAACACCAGACCTCGCTACGCCACTGTCCGGTAGCCTGTTCTCTGTGTCTATCAGGTAGCCTGTTCTCTATGTATCTATCTGGTAGCCTGTTCTCTGTATCTATCTGGTAGCCTGTTCTCTGTGTCTATCTGGTAGCCTGTTCTCTGTATCTATCTGGTAGCCTGTTCTCTGTGTCTATATGGTAGCCTGTTCTCTGTGTCTATCAGGTAGCCTGTTCTCTGTGTCTATCAGGTAGCCTGTTCTCTATGTGTCTATCTGGTAGCCTGTTCTCTGTGTCTATCAGGTAGCCTGTTCTCTGTCTCTATCAGGTAGCCTGTTCTCTGTGTCTATCTGGTAGCCTGTTCTCTGTATCTATCAGGTAGCCTGTTCTCTGTGTCTATCTGGTAGCCTGTTCTCTGTGTCTATCAGGTAGCCTGTTCTCAATGTGTCTATCTGGTAGCCTGTTCTCTGTTTGTCTATCTGGTAGCCTGTTCTCTGTGTCTATCTGGTAGCCTGTTCTCTGTGTCTATCTGGTAGCCTGTTCTATGTGTCTATCGATACAGATTATATAAATACAAACTTGAAAAAAAAAATTGAAACACATTTTAAGCACGTCTGTATTAAGATCAAAGCAACTTATTATAAAAAAAATTAAAACTTTTTATAGTTATAAACTAGGAACCATTTAAATTAGTTATAACTAACATTACAAAAAAAAAACCACCTTTTAGCCATTTGATTATTCTTTTAACGAGAAAAATGGCCCGTTGAGGAAGGATACACCGGGCGCTAGGTTGATAGTGCTGTCTCTTTTCTCTAAACTAAAACCAACCCATCCCCCACACACACCTACCCCCAACCCCCAACCCCACCCACCCCACACACCCCACCCCCACCCCCACCCACCCACCCCCACCCCCACCCCCCAAAAAAACATGTCTACCGTCCCATTCAACGAAATATAATTATATACTTTTTCCAGTGTCCGCCCCCTCCCCGAAAATTCTACCCCCGCCCCCCAAAATTTCAAGTACCCCCACCCCTCTCCGGGGAGGAAAAAGTCTGAAAGAAACACTGGTGTCGCGCTTAGCCACTACCCGAAGAATTGCATTAAAGAAATTGCAAGAAAACCACTTTTTAGATTAGACACATTAATTGGGGGGGGGGGGCTCAGACGTTCTTACGCGTGGGGTGGGGCTTCGCCCCTACCCGAAGAATTGTATGCAAGAAACTCTTCACGCAAACCATTTAGATTAGACAAAATTTCCTTTTTTTCAAAGTTTACGCGAGAAACAATGACGTCATATCAATGTGTGCACTATCCGGCTTGAGATTATTTTCTACTCTGTGCGCTAAATGTGTCGACGTCATACTTCGTTTTTCGAATTACTATGCATGTTTTTATTTTCCTTGTGTTTTCTCTAGAGCGTTCTTGTCAGACAGATAGATAGATAGATAGATAGATAGATAGATAGACAGACAGCGAAACTATTATTATAGACGAGAAAAATGGCCCGTTGAGGAAGGATACACCGGGCGCTAGGTTGATAGTGCTGTCTCTTTTCTCTAAACTAAAACCAACCCATCCCCCACACACACCTACCCCCAACCCCCAACCCCACCCACCCCACACACCCCACCCCCACCCCCACCCACCCACCCCCACCCCCACCCCCCAAAAAAACATGTCTACCGTCCCATTCAACGAAATATAATTATATACTTTTTCCAGTGTCCGCCCCCTCCCCGAAAATTCTACCCCCGCCCCCCAAAATTTCAAGTACCCCCACCCCTCTCCGGGGAGGAAAAAGTCTGAAAGAAACACTGGTGTCGCGCTTAGCCACTACCCGAAGAATTGCATTAAAGAAATTGCAAGAAAACCACTTTTTAGATTAGACACATTAATTGGGGGGGGGGGGGCTCAGACGTTCTTACGCGTGGGGTGGGGCTTCGCCCCTACCCGAAGAATTGTATGCAAGAAACTCTTCACGCAAACCATTTAGATTAGACAAAATTTCCTTTTTTTCAAAGTTTACGCGAGAAACAATGACGTCATATCAATGTGTGCACTATCCGGCTTGAGATTATTTTCTACTCTGTGCGCTAAATGTGTCGACGTCATACTTCGTTTTTCGAATTACTATGCATGTTTTTATTTTCCTTGTGTTTTCTCTAGAGCGTTCTTGTCAGACAGATAGATAGATAGATAGATAGATAGATAGATAGATAGATAGATAGACAGACAGCGAAACTATTATTATAGATTGTTTTTAAATGTAGTATTTCAATATTTCTTTTTGCGCAGTAATATTTTACATTTTCGAAATATTTTTTTCTGATTTGCACTACCATTTCTTCCATAATAATGCTTTTATTAATACACTTTTTTAAAAAAGTTATATCATAGAATAAACTAAAACCAGCTGATTCCCCTATTTTATTGTTTTTATACCAAGTACTTGAGTGCCAGGTAAAGATAAAACTTTTTTAGCTGATTTGAACTTCTAGTGTTGCTTTCTCTAACGTCCGCGCACAATGCATAAATGTTTTCCGCGCCAAATCCCTGACGAAATCTTCAGACTGAATTTCACAGATTCAGCGGCGGCTCTACGTGGACCGCGCTACTAAAGTCAGGGTTCACATCTTACAAGGTTTCCATCACCGCCTGCTTATGCAGGTGTATGTGCATCTTCACATGCAAGCGCGCGCTTGTACATGTGTTGGTGGTATGTACATCTGCTTGTGCAGGTGTGTGTGCATCTTCACATGCAAGCGCGCGCTTGTACATGTGTTGGTGGTATGTACATCTGCTTATGCAGGTGTATGTGCATCTTCAAATGCAAGCGCGCGCTTGTACATGTGTTGGTGGTATGTACATCTGCTTGTGCAGGTGTACGTGCATCTTCACATGCAAGCGCGCGCTTGTACATGTGTTGGTGGTATGTACATCTGCTTGTGCAGGTGTGTGTGCATCTTCACATGCAAGCGCGCGCTTGTACATGTGTTGGTGGTATGTACATCTGCTTATGCAGGTGTATGTGCATCTTCAAATGCAAGCGCGCGCTTGTACATGTGTTGGTGGTATGTACATCTGCTTGTGCAGGTGTACGTGCATCTTCACATGCAAGCGCGCGCTTGTACATGTGTTGGTGGTATGTACATCTGCTTGTGCAGGTGTGTGTGCATCTTCACATGCAAGCGCGCGCTTGTACATGTGTTGGTGGTATGTACATCTGCTTATGCAGGTGTATGTGCATCTTCAAATGCAAGCGCGCGCTTGTACATGTGTTGGTGGTATGTACATCTGCTTGTGCAGGTGTGTGTGCATCTTCACATGCAAGCGCGCGCTTGTACATGTGTTGGTGGTATGTACATCTGCTTGTGCAGGTGTGTGTGCATCTTCACATGCAAGCGCGCGCTTGTACATGTGTTGGTGGTATGTACATCTGCTTAGGCTGGGCAGGTGGATTTTTAAGCTACAAACTATTTCTACCTTTCCAAAGGACCTTGGATCATTGGTTATTTTTATTTTTTTAAAATCTTTTTTTTTTTTCTTGTTTAAGAAAAAATATATTTTCGTAGCTTTGAAGATTCTTTCAATATTTGTTTCGCAAAAAAAATAATCTCGCAATGTTACGAAAGATATACTTTTTTCTGCATAACACATACACATACACATATAGGCGGTCGTACGGTTGGCCTACTAATAGCATCGAGCTCGAATCCCGGTTTGGTATATCGTGCTTGAAATAATAACTATAAAGACTAACACATGCAACAATATTTTCAAGTTAATAATTATCTATATAAAGTTATATGATGTATATAGGGTACGAGAGTCACCATACAAACTGCTCTAGTACCACAGAAAAACAAAGACAGCTATTCTAGATCTGTTTGATTTTTTTTTTTTATCTGTTTGGTGATAAACTTCAGATTTCTGATTTTTAATTTAATAATTTGCAAAAGTTCCTAGCCCACCTGACGTAACCTTGGCCCACTAACTCTGGCCCACCTGATGTAACCTTGGCCCACTAACGTTGGCCCACCTGACGTAACCCTGGCCCACCTGACGTAACCTTGGCCCACCTGACGTAACCTTGGCCCCCTAACCCTGGCCCTCCTGACGTAACCTTGGCCCACCTGACGTAACCTTGGCCCACTAACCCTGGCCCACCTGACGTAACCTTGGCCCACCTGACGTAACCTTGGCCCACCTGACGTAGCCTTGGCCCACCTGACGTAAACTTGGCCCACCTGACGTAACATTGGCCCACCTGACGTAACATTGGCCCACCTGACGTAACGTTGGCCCACCTGACATAACCTTGGCCCACCTGACGTAACCTTGGCCCACCTGACGTAACCTTGGCCCACTAACCTTGGCCCACCTGACGTAACCTTTGAACCATTCGTACACAGGTCAGGCCCCAGCTCTACGTGTACAACATGTGGCGTCCTGACCCACTTCTTGTGGCTGTGGATGATCACCTGGACCTTCACCTGTAGCCTCCAGATGTTCCGTGTCTTTACTTCCAAGACCAGAAGCTCCGGCCTGACCCTGGGGGACCAGACGCTCCATTACATCAGACAGGGCCTCACCACCCTACTTGTTCCCGCCACAATCTCTGCCGCTGTCGTGACGTCATCACTCGTCTCAACGCGAGGCTCCACCATTGGCTATGGCGTTACCGTCTGCTATTTGAATTCGACATTCCTGATTGGTCAGTAAAAGATAAGAAGTTTAGTTTATTTTTGTTCGATATTAAGCATCATGTTTTATATTAATTATATCAGGCTTAATAATCGTTCACGCTAATATAACTGATTCAGGTGTTTTGCTAGTCATGACCATGTCACTAATTACCTTTCAGGTGTGTCACTAATTACTTTTTCAGGTGTCACTTGTCATGTTGTTACAGGGGTGTCACTTGTCATGTCACTAATTACCTGTTTCAGGTGTGTCACTTGTCAAGCCCATTGCACTAATTACATGTCTGTTTCAGATGTGTCACTTGTCATGCCCATGGCACTAATTACCTGTTTCAGGTGTGTCACTTGTCATGCCAATGGCACTAATTACCTGTCTGTTTTAGGTGTGTCACTTGTCATGCCAATGGCACTAATTAACCTGACCAACCTGACGTTGTTTACCATCACCGTAGTGAAGATCTACCGAGTGGGCAAGCTCCAGGTCTACGACAGTTCCAGACTTGACGACCACAGGAACCTGGGGGTCTACGTCAAACTTTCCTCCCTGACCGGCGCTTTCTGGACCCTCGCCATCATAGCAGAGGCGGCGGACGTGACTATTTTAAGGTGGGTAGTAGTGGTAGAGGCGGTTTTAAGGTGGGTAATGGTGGTAGAGGCGGTTTTAAGGTGGGTAGTGGTGGTAGAGGCGGTTTTAAGGTGGGTAGTGGTGGTAGAGGCGGTTTTAAGGTGGGTAGTGTTGGTAGAGGCGGTTTTAAGGTGGGTAGTGTTGGTAGGGGCGATGTGGGTAGTGTTGGTAGAGGCGGTTTTAAGGTGGTAGTGTTGGTAGAGGCGATGTGGGTAGTGTTGGTAGTGGCGATTTTAAGGTGGGTAGTGTTGGTAGAGGCGGTTTTAATGTGAGTAGTGTTGGTAGAGACGGGTGACAACTGATATACAATCAAACCTTCCAATACTCTCCGACATGTACATTTTAATGCAGCAATAATTAAATAATTGCAACTTTGTGTTTTTTGTTCCAGACTTTTCTCGATTGTTCTCAACGGTCTACAGGGCGTCTTCATCTTCCTGTCTTTTATTTGCAACAGACGAGTCCTCAATCTCTACTTGGTCTGGGCGGGACTCGAACCCTCGCCAAACGTTGCAGTCAAAACATCTTCAAGCCTCCAGTTTTTAGACAATCGCACGCGGATTATATTTTAAAGCCAACTTCACTGTTCTCTATTATTAAAAAATACTATTTAAAAATTCTATTTTTTTTGTCAAAATATTTAGAAACTATCATAAAACTATAAATTAATAATAAAATGAATGGTAAACTTATGTCAAACATGTTACTTTTATTTTAACAAACCTTTCTAGACATACAACATTACATAACATAGGGTAAATATTAGGTTATTTAACATTTCAAAATACGATATAAATGCCTATACAACTACAAGCTCTGCATGTTAGATCCATTTTTTGACACACTCACGTTGCACACGATAACCTGACATTGTGTTGAACGAAAGACATTCATTACGAATGATCCAAGTACATCGATCACTAAGCGACGAGAACACTTAAGTTCCATTCAATCAGCTGATTTGCTGACCATTTGATGCAACTGTGCAGGGGATGCACTGGTGGAGTGGACAGACTATCAAACAAGAGTATAACGCGATTTTGTTTTGTTATATCCGACAATCAGCATGAGAAAGACTTACAGACCTACCATGTTACATTAGGCGAAAACGACTTCATTACTACAAGAAAAAATTCAATTAACTTAACTCGACCCCGCCTAATCATCCCCCACTCCACCCCCTAACACACGCACACAGTGTTTCTTACAGACTTTTTTCTCCGGGGGGCACTTGAAATTTTCGGTGGGGCGGTAGACTTTTTTTAGGGGACACTGTTAAAAGTATATATTTTCTATATCAATTTCATTTTGTTCGGGGGGGGGGGGGTAGACTTTCTCGGAGCCCCCCCTCCCCCCCCCCCCCCCCGAAAAGATGCCTGGAAGAAACTCTGCACGCATACAACAATCACAGCTCAGCCACCACCTGACTTCACCTTGCCAGAGGGGCGGGGTTCCATCCATTCAGATTCGTATTTTTAACGGGATCGAAAAAAAAACAAAACAAAAAAGACTACTTAACCACCCCATTATGCCATTAAATAATTCAATTTTAAAAAAATGGCCCTACATCTAAAAAATTTAATAATTTAATTAAAAAATGGACCTACATCTAAAAAAAAATATCCATAGTTCATTCTGGCTGAACTCCGAGTTGATCGATCGCCATTTCAAAACGATATTGATAAAATATTAAATGATTACGTTTTTTTAATGGGCCGAAATGTTGTAAGCTATCCCTCTCCTCCATCAGCACAGGAAGTCAGATCCCCCCCCCCCATGTGACACTACAGCTTCTTTTTAAATAAGAATTGTGAATTTGTGACGTAACATATGGTTATCACCCCTTCCCCATCCTAAGTGAAAATACTTTATTTAGATTAGGCTTATGCATTTCAGGAAATTGCCAAATGTTGAGCCATCGGCCGGGAAGCCCACTGTTATTGCGTAGCAAAAAAAACTGAAATAGACATCAAGAATCTAGAACTACTAAGCAACTATACTAAGGAAACGAATTATAAGCGACTGTGAAACTAGATCGGTGATACACCTAATGATCGTTTCTCCTTCTTTAGTGATTGTTTTGTTTTGTCTCCGTCAGCCAGTAACAAATTTTAATTTATTAATTTTTTAAAAAGTATCTGGGGAAAAGATTGGAAAAAGCGTGCAATTCTTCTCGCTATTATTTTTAAAAATTGTGTTAAGTTTTACATTCGTGTTTGACAACAAAATAAAATAGTTAAATCATTTTTGAAGTACCAAGAAGCTGAGCGGCACGCCACACGCGTTACCATACCTTTTTCACTAGTGAACATAGCTTTATATTAATAAATTAAATACTTCTTTGGAGTGATGTAACTGTTGAAGTCCAAGGTTCAATTGCATTTGTCAAGGTTGTACTAGAAATCGAGGTAAGCCTAGTACTAGTATAGTCTGACTCTAGTATAGAGTATAGAATACTATAGATTGAATATAGATCTAGATCTAATTATTATTCTAAAGGTCTTTACTAGATCTAGATCTATTTAAAGTGTGTGATGTGACATTGCTAGAAACTTGAGATTTCATTAGTGACATTAGATGATTAGATTAGATCTAAAGCTAGATTAAGATCTAGAAATCTAGATCTACTGATCTAGATCTAGATTCTAGATCTATTTTTTCTGTGATTTATTTTTATATCTTAATAAATATGTAACAAAGGCAAACTTTATATACTTTGATACTCATAGTAGTGATAGTGTTAGGCTAGTGTTTAGTCAAGTGTACTAGTGTAGGACAGTGTAGGTGAATTACTACATGCACTACGGTAATATTCAATCAGGGGGATATTTTATACCAGTGTCTGATAATTGATAATAGAATCTCCTTAAAAAGGGTTGTTAGGTTTCTTACTAGATCTAGTACTTATAACTATTTTATTTAGGCCTACAGATTGGGGATCGGGGTAATGACAACATACTCCGTAATGGAGGGGCTTTAGGACTAATGCTAGAATCTGAATTTTAGCCATTATTAAAATTTTGCATTTGATAAAGACTGTTTTTATGAATTTCAATAGAAATTAATAAACTCAAGTCAATGTTCACCAAACTCGGAAAAATATTTTAGAAGGAATTGTTTTAAGAGCATAATCTGTAAATTTTAAGGGGGGGGGGGGGGTCGTGGTCTGAGAAAATTGCCACTACCACTCGGTTGTTTCCTCAGGCGAGTGGTCTTACCTGTCTTAAGTTTATTTATGACCTTATCTTATTTTAAAATAGAACATACTTTGGGAGGATGTTTATACCTGTGTCCAATAATGGAATCTTCTTTAAAAAAGGAGTGTTAGGTTACTGGTAGCTAACTTAACTAACTAGATACGTGGCTGGCTAATGTCAATGCTAACCCTGTTCCTAACCCCAACCCTGGTCCTACCATACTCATACGCCTAATTTCTAACCATAAAATCAGTAGAAATTTCAATACTACTAACAACCCAACATACCTATTTTATGGAAGAGTGTATTATCAGACACCGGTATCCATAATCCCATACTTTTGGTTGACTTACTATATTTGCTGCATATAAGAACACCCTCCCCCCCACAACTTTTCTTCAACAAATGTAGAATTTGCAAATTTAGTTGCCTTAAAATAAATCATCCTATTTAATTGAAGTGATGACACCAAAATTTTTAATAGATTTTCATGAGTTTGCGAAAATATTTTAAATTTGTATTTTAAGGTGCATTAACACTTCTAAAGTCTAAATTGATTTGTTATTTCACATCTTGTAGTAATTTATGTTGATGGATCAAATGCATTTATGATTATTTATTATTTTCAGATGGCAGAAAAAAGAAAAAAGTTAGTTTTTATTGAGAATTTTATTCTTTCTGGCTCTGCTGCTGTCATTTCAAAAACCTCTATAGCCCCACTTGAACGGGTGAAACTTCTGATACAGGTAATTTAAATTTAGATATGTAATAGAAATCATAATTAGGGCCAATTCAGGTAAAATTGTTAGAATATTAAATTCATACCTCCTCCTCAATATTCACAACTAGCATTAGTCTTGTAAACACAATATTTTGTTTATAAATATTTCACATTTCAAATGAATCATGCTTTTACATTTTTTTTATAAAGAAAAAATTTATTAACATAATTTTACTCTATTTAATTTAATTATTGCAGAATCAAGATGAGCTAATTAAACTCGGCAGACTTAGTAAGTCTTATAATGGTATCATTGATTGTGCCATTACAACATTCAAGTCAGAGGGTATCCTATCATTCTGGAGAAGCAATTTTATCAATTGTGTCAGGTTAGTACTACAGATTTTAATTTTTAACAGGCTAGTTCAACAGGTCATATGAAAACGGTGTACATTATTTACTGGATAATTCTACAGGTCATGTAAAAATTTTGTACATGATTTTACATTCGTATCATTCTTGTGTTAATTATTTTTACTTGTCTATAATTATCTTTGAATTTTGTTGTTTTATTAAAAAATGCATTTTTTACCTTGTGATAGTCAATTATTTTTAGTGCAATTTCCTTACAGGAATTGCGATTATTAACTCGTTCTGGATGGATGTGTGTCCGATGTGTGTCCGCAGCTTTAAGTCGTATCTCCTCCTCAATGAAGCAATATCGAGGACTAGTTCCAAAAGCAAATATGTTAAGCAAGTTCCGAGGATGATTGTGGCTGTGGGCCAAAAAAATTCCCGGAATTCCTTCCTGGATTTCCCGGAAAAGCCAAAAAACCTAGAAAAAATGCAGTTTTTGGCCCATATCTCGGCAACCAGACCACTTAGCAACTTGAAACATTTACCAATCAATTCCTGCCATAATTTTGAACAATATTGCCGAAGAAATTATCCAAAAATATCCTTTCGTTCGGTCACAAAAAATTAATTAAGGAAATTGCGCTTAAATTGTCACTAGACTATTTATTAACTTGTTTTTTCTGCTATTCATATTGTAATTGTAGTATATTTATGTAATGTTTCAAATTTAGCGCTAGTAGTGGACTGTAGATCTTACTCATTTGCCCTCATTTGCTTGTGCATTAAAATGATTATTTTTTAAATTTCCAGGTATTTCCCAACTCAAGCTTTAAACTTTGCCTTCAAAGATCACATCAAAGGAGCCTTCCACTCATCCCCCGGTGAATCCCATGCCAGGAAGCTGGCTAAGAACATTTTTAGTGGCAGCACAGCAGGCGCCTTGTCCAATTGCTTTGTTTATTCTTTGGATTATGCCAGAACCAGGCTGGCCATGGATGCCAAATTCTCTGGCATTGGCAAGTCTGATAGACAGTTCACAGGAGTGATTGATGTGTACAAAAAGACTTGGGCAGCCGATGGTATAGCTGGTTTGTACAGAGGGTTTAGTGTATCCATAGTTTCAATCATGGTGTACCGAGGTTTCTATTTTGGACTTTATGATAGTTTAAAGCCAGTTCTGCTGACGGAAAATTCTGGGATTTTAGTGTCTTTTGCTCTCGGATACAGTGTTACAGTAACGGCAAACCTTCTGGCTTATCCGCTGGATACAATAAGACGCAGGATGATGCTGAGGTCATGTGAGAAAGTGCAGTACCGTAACGCTTTGGACTGCGCTTCTCAGATATACAAACAGGAGGGGGCAATGTCTTTTATGAAAGGTGCTGGCGCCAACATCATCCGCAACATAGCTGGCGCAGGTGTGTTGGTTCTGTTTGACAGGTCCAAAGACATTTACCTTCAGTGGCAGCATAGTAGACTGTAAGCAGGGAAGTTAGCTGGCGCAGGTGTGTTGGTTCTGTTTGACAGGTCCAAGGACATTTACCTTCAGTGGCAGCATAGTAGACTGTAAGCAGGGAAGTTTTTATTTGACAGTTCACATTCTATTTTCTGATTGTAATAAACATTAATAGTCCATACATTCATCGACAGTTTCATTAGCTGGCGATCTCTTTCCCAGTGGATGAGAGTCCTTTGTTTTTAAAAATATCAATTCAATGAATCACTTTTTGTAAATACAGTATTTTTCTATCTGTAACATTATAAAATATTTTTACATGCTATTAATTTTTTAGCTGAAACTCAGTATTGTTTTTATTAATAAGAATAAAATGTTTTTATTATATTGACTTGACATTTGGTGACTTATTACCTCCCCTGATTTCTAATATGGATCACACCATTTACTTTGCTAATAACTGAATATTTTTATTAACACAATTTCTGTATAAATTAAAAAAAAACACAATGCTTACTTTATGTATTCTTTTTAATAACTGTAGTTATACACCAACAAATGAGGCACACCAGATTCCTCTGTTGACCAACTGAGGCAGTAAAATATTACTGGTCAAATATTACATTTTCAAAACATTACTCTTCCCAAGCAGATTAAAACTAAATAGTTTTATCATCTATATCAGTTATTTCTCAGACTTTATTTTAATTTATGAGTGTAAAAACATGCATCTATATGAAGTTGGTACCAGCCTAAAATAATCATTCCTCATACTTTATTATCTTCCTGATTTAAGCAACTAAGCTGAACACATTTTTTCTGCTGCAAGAAAACTTTTAATCACTTCATTCCAATACAACTTTTATAAGTCAGATGAAAACAGAATGAATGGTTAACAATTTGTAATGCTGGTTTTATTTTTATAAAAAATAAAATATATTAAAAGATTTTATTTTATTTACAAAAATAATTAAAAAATAATTTTTGAAAAATTGACTGAACTCATAACAAGAGATTCCATGTCCGTCATAATTGAGTAAAAATTAGAAATATTAGAAAATTCACAGTCTCTATTATGCACAATAAGTACATAATAAATTCTCACTGGATTGAACATTTGTAAAGTTAAACAATCCGTTATAAAACAACTTTAACAAGATCAATTTTGTTTTTCTCAATGAAACATAACTTTCAATGTAAATGCATTTAAATCATTGAAATATTTTTTAAAAATCAAGGCCTAGATATGTTAAATGCAAATTTTGAATAAAAAAAAACAACTGTATACTGTCTCTTGCAAAATGCTCGAAAATAATTCAAATTTAATTACATCAGAGTGCCATTTATTTAGTGGCTTCTTTGATTTATATGGCCTGTACTAAAATTTGAAACAGAACATAAACATGTTATTTTAAAATCCATTAAAGGTAACAAGTTTTCTAAATGCAAACCATTTAAACGCATGTGAAATGTCTTAATTATTCTTTTTGAAATGCATTATTTTTATAGTTAAAAAAGCAACATAACAAACAAAAAGTACATTTGAGATAAAAAATAAATTGACTTCATGAAATGCAAATATATTAATATTTAATAGCATTAATTAAACAGGTTATAAATTACTGGCATCTAGTACTTAGTACTATGCATAGTTTTTCCTTTAAAAAAAAATTGCAGTAATAAATATGCAGGCAGCATACTTAAAATTCAATGTATAAAAGGCTGATTTTTATAGAATTTTAAAAAAGCTATTAAATTTGTACAGACAATATGAAAACTAATTAGAATCATTTAAAAATGTAATGAAGTTAGTTTTATTGTCTGTATACAAAATTGGCTACAGCTTGATCTTTGAGTGGACACAAATTTGTATACAGTAGAACACATTAGTATAGCCCTGTAAGACAAGATTGATCATTGTGTTGACAAATAAGTTGAATAATGGCAAGACCATTTTTTAAAATAAACTATAAATTACCTATCTCAATTTGATAGGCCTATGTGGCAGATGAAGAATACTTCACCTGTTTCTGTGATCTAGGCATATGAAACAATGTGATCAGCACTATTCCCAGCTAGCTTTACTTTCCCTAACATCAGAACTGAGTGAACTCAGGGTCATTCCACGAAATCAAGCTCAAGACTCAAACCCAAGATATTTGGGTTAGTGGTCGTAAGCACTACATCCGACCACGTCATCACTAAATTTTAGTCTAAAAGCTATGTCACCTAAACTTTTGGGTTAGACATGGTTGCCACTTTTTTCTCACCACAAACATAAAATCAATTCGTTTATATTTATTATTATTAATAAGGTTAGAAGAGAATGGGCTAGGTTGTTATAAAGTGGGTTTTTTTTTTACCATGCAAACTATTTCACACCCATTGTGTAGTTTTTAGTAATTTTTCAAGGTTGTTTTTTTTACTATACATGGTCAGTTAAGCAACAACAAGAACTGTATTTTTAAAATGTTTACAGGGATTTTCTTAAATATCAACAAACCTGAGAAAAGGTGTAAGACTGAGATCACAAATGGCATCATCCTAGAGAAAGATGTAAACCCTGGAAAAATCATGTAAAATCACTTCAAGCTACCCATGAGATGATTGTACTATTTGGGGATAGACCTTAGATTTTAAATATCATGCTATTTAAAAAAATTAATGATTACTAGAAATTTTAATTGGCTAATGGTAAACATAATTCGTTGCTTCAGTTATGGTGGAATCATTAAAAATATGCTTCATAACATTCTACTTTTGTTTTATATAATGAAATATTAATCAATCAATTTTTTAAAGAAAAAAGAAAAAAAATATATACTTACAAATTTTTAAAATGTTCCCGGAGTTTAGTTCTGCATCTAAACAAAAATATTAATGTTTTAAAAGTAGCTAAATTAAATAATATCGAGTGGCTGATGTATCAGCAGATAGAAACTGAGTTAATATTTGAAAAGTGTAACTTGCATAACAATGATAATAAATGTTTAACTCTGAAAATTCAATAAATACAATACCTCTAGTTTGTGATGGAATACAAAATTCATTCCGGTGTAATTCACTTGGTTGAACGTAACTGTTATATATGGATATAGAAAATAGTGATATATAAAATGGTTTATATCAAATTGGACCAATCATCATCTTTTCCCGTTCATACCCTCGACACAAGGGTGAGATAAAGTAGAGTTCATCTGTTTCAGTGACCAGGGCATATTAAGGAATAGTGGGTCAGCACTATGCCCAGCTGCCTTTATTTTTCCCTAATGTGTGTTAGGTACCCATCAGAGCTGCGTGTGTGGGGAAAACTTGATTGTCGAAGTATCACTGCATGTATATATATATATATATATATATATATATATATATATATATATATATATATATATATATATATATATCAGAGGCGTAGCAACCCTTCCCCGCGCCCGGGGACAAATTTTGGATTTGCACCCCCCCCCCTCAAACTTTCGATTTGCACCCCCATCAATCTTTCAATTTATTTTTCCAACCCATTTTGGCGCCCCCTAAGGTCGGCGCCAGGGGACATATGTCCCCCCGCCCCCCCCCCCTCGCTACGCTGCTGATATATATATATATATATATATATATATATATATTATATAATATATATATATATATATATATTATATAATATATATATATATATATATATATATATATATATATATATATATATATATATATATATATATATATTTATATATATTTATATATATATATATATATATATATATATATATATATATATATATATATATATATATATATATATATATATATATATATACGTGAGTCTATGAAGTAATTAAGCACATAAAGGAATAGTGCGCTGTACCATGGCATAAAAACTAGCTGACTATTTAAATGTATTGTTAAATTAAAGAGAAGAGAAAAACGTACCCCTTTTGACAGGGCACACATTCACAAGTCAGAGGCTGGAATCTTTCATCTACTGTGCATGGCTCAGGACGTAAGCATGAGGCCAATGAGGGGGCGAGCAGGCTGCAGCTCCATAATAATAAACAAAGGAAAATCAACCCGTCTGGAAAAATAACATTAAAACCTTGCATTTATTTATAGCTCTGCAATTTAATTTAAATCCATGAACTTAATTATAGGCATAGTTAAAATGCTTTAGATCAAAATAGGCTAGAGTAGATGGACCTTTGAGAGAATTGAAATTTTAGTTACAGTTACAGTCCTTTAATTAGTAAAATGGTTTTAATACAGTTATTATTTATAGCAGACTTTATTATATAGATCTAGTTCGAATGCTTACCTAATAATAGTTAAAAATGTACCATATTATATGCAACTAATATTTACCTTTACTGTAAACTTTCCAATTGTTTAATACCGCCATAAGTCTCTGCCAATGTCCACTCAACCTTTCGTCTAATCACTTTGCTTTATTTTGTTTTAAAAATTAATTCCTGTGCTGGTTTCTGTTTCCTGCCCATCCCAATCTTATAGGATGGGCATGATATGATACTGGCGTCATAACAACATCCGTCGTAGATCTAGTAATATAAGAATTTCCCAAAAATACTATGATCATCTTTTGAATTAACATCATATTTGTAATTCCCGATTTAATTTGTAAGCCATTGGTCTTTGGCTACCGTACGAAATAAAATTTAAGGAATGTCCATTGATAAATGTCTTCACACATCCTGGGGAAAGACGTATTCAGTGTTTCTTCCAGACTTTTTTCTCCGGGGGGGCACTTGAAATTTTCGGGGGGGGGGGGGGGGGGGGCGGTAGACTTTCTTCGGGGGGGGCGGACACTGTTAAAAGTATATATTTTCTATATAAAGTATATAAATTTCATTTCGTTCGGGGGGGGGGGGGGGGGGGGGGGCGGTAAAAAATTTTCGGGGGGGCTTTGCCCCCCCGAAGAGATGCCTGGAAGAAACTCTGGACGTATTTGGAATTATTGTGACGAAGGAAGAAAAAAAAAAAGGGGGGGGGGGGGTGGGGGAAGAGAAATCAGACACTGTAACGACACATTTTTTTTTTGCATTTCAAGAACTCCTTTTTTAAACTGAATGTTCAAAGTTAGGCTAATTCGTATTTGTATTTAATACTTTGTGTCAATAGTAAAAAAAAATATTTTAAAAATGGTATAGGCCTATAACCAAAACTGCATGTTGATCCAGTTAATGTAGAAACTTTCTTTCAGACTGATCCTCCAAGGGGATGGAGAGAGGCACTTTAGGGGGGGAGGGGTACACTGGTTAAAGTAGGCTATATACTTTTATGACTTTTATATAACTTTTATTTGTTCGTGGGGTGGGAAGGAGGAGGGGAGGGGGTGGTAGAGGTTCTACGAAAATATGCCTGAAAGAAACTCTGTTTTGAAAAGAATCCAAAAACAAAAAAAAAAAAACTTTGCGGTTGGCCTACTAGGAGGGCTTAGGGAATGCAAGCTGAGACCTTATTTCGTCTTATCCTTTGAGGCGTTGAGTGGCGTTAGAAATCTTCAAAACAACATGTCGTCGTTATATGAAGAATTAAAAAAAACAAAAAACTTCGCATTGTTTTCGACACAAACAACTTTGCATACAAGTTGGTTGGTTATAGTCCCTTAGGGAGCGTCCATAAATGACGTCAAACTCCAATGGGTAGGGCAGGGTTCAAAATGTGAGACGACACTCCTTTGCATTTTAAAAGTAGTGTTTGAAGCTGAGTTTTAGTCATAATTTCGCGTTTTAATCAAGAAATAACCAAGCAAATAAAGAATTTTGTTTTCAGAAACTACAATTTCCTAAAATTCATTATGGCCAAATTAGAGTTATGTTAATGCCTAATTTTTAAAAACTACCCTCATGATTATTTTTTCACCATCTCGACCTACAGTTTGATCTGTGTGCTTTGCTTAAACCAAGTCGTTTTTCCTTCACAACGTAAATGTCAATTGTCTGACATCCCAACTCCTGCTGTCTACATCATCCATCCTTCAATCCGTGTGGCTCTACATCCCACGCAGCAGTGGCGTTGCTAGGTCGGGTATCACCCAGTGCGGCACCTGATGGTGTCACCCGCCCCCCACCCGAAAAAAAAAATAAAAATATATATTATATATATATATATATATATTATATATATATATATATATATATATATATATATATATATATATATATATATATATAGACCTTTATATAATATATATAGTTGCAATTGGTGACACCCGCTACCCATTTTGCCTAATGGCGTCAATTTGCGCGCATAATCCACCTATTGATTCAAGTGGTAAAAGCATCGTTTTCGTCGTAAATTATTAGATTTTTGTTTCACCTCCCCCTCTGGTCGTTGATTGACTTATCAGTTATTCAAACTACTCAACAAAGCGTTTTTCCTCTGTAAATTTTGTAGTTGGTGTCACCCCCGCCCCCCCCCCCCACACCTGAAAAACAATTAATTAATTTTTATCTATAGTCAATTAGTTTTTGCAGGTTAATTTACTCTAATTATTCATTAACTGCATTGGTAAAATGCATATTTCTTGAATATATTGTACAATTTTTTTCCATGGTGTCACCCGGTGCGATCCGCACCCCCCCCCCCACCCCTTGCAACGCCTCTGCCGCGCAGGCTTTAAGCCTGTTTCACCGCCTTCATCTTCCAAGTCATGGCTTCAATCTGTCGTAGCTCAATCTCCACGCCAGCCAACTATCCGAGTAAAGTACGCCATTTCAAACATTTGCATGGAGCAGGTGAAGTAGAGTCCACCTTTTTCAGTGACATAAATAGGGGCAGTGTTGTCAGAACTATGCCTACCCGCCTTTTTTACTTTCTCGTATATACGAAGTATAGAGAAAGTCTTGTAATGGTGCAAAAAAAAAATCGAGATAAAAATCGACATAATTTTGCAATCTTGTCCGTATGTCTGTGTGTCTGTGTGTGTGTGTGTAAACACGATAACTTGAGTACCGTTACAGCTAGGTTGATGAAATTTCATATATAAGTATTTTATCAAAATCGTAGATCCGTATCAACTTTTGAGCGATTTCCGATAACCGGAAGTGGTACTTTTTCTACTTTGAATTTTTCAAAAGCCTATAATATGAGTACTCTTTCAGATAGATAAATGAAATTTCACAAGTAAGTAAAAGATCTAATTCTATTTATTCTGTCAAATTTTGAGTAATTTCTGTTGACGGGGAGTACTAATTTACGCTATTTCCGATTTCTCAAAAACGCATCTAAATTTATAAAGTACTAATAATATTGCGCACCATTATGAACATCTTTATTCGGCGTTCGCTTGGTGTGCAATACTTTTTTCTATGAGATTCTATTTTATTTTAAAAAGTTTATGTATTTAAAATAGATTAAAAATCATAACTATATCCCGAGTTCCCATCCCCTGTTATTTTATATAAGAATATTCGAGAAAGTTTAGGGGAGATCACTCCCGGTTTATTTCCCTTGTAGCATAATCTTCATCATTTTTTCGCTTTCATGCCCAAGACATATGGGACAAAAGCATTCGAGTTTATCTGTTTCAGGAAGCTCCTTGATATCTTAACGTGAGTCAGGTACCAATCAGAGCTGAGTGGACTCATGGACGTTCTATACACTCGAATCTGAACTTGAGTCTTTCATGTTAGCTGTCGCAAGCTCTATCATTCGACGCCGACATATAGGCTCCCGTCATTTAGTTTTTCCACAAAACGGCTCCCGTCATTGCGACTCCCGACAAATAGGCTCCTGTCATTTTGGCTCACGACAAATAGGCTATTGTCAATTTGGCTCCCGACAAAATGACAACTGACAATACGGTTTCCGTAGAGACTAAGTCTCCTGGCAAAACAGTCTCATTGAATATGACACCTGCCAGTCAGTGTTTCTTCCAGACTTTTTTCTCCGGGGGGGCACTTGAAATTTTCGGGGGGGGGGGGGCGGTAGACTTTCTTCGGGGGGGGGGGGGGCGGACACTGTTAAAAGCATATATTTTCTATATAAATTATATAAATTTCATTTCGTTCGGGGGGGTGGGGGGTGGGGGGCGGTAAAATTTTTTCGAAGAGATGCCTGGAAGAAACTCTGCTGCCAGTGGGACCCCTTCATCAATATTTTTTAGAGTTAGCTTATCCAACACGCTTAAGTAATATAACGTATGCATCTCTTGTTCGACAGGCCTTATATTATTTTATTTAGTATAAGAAATAGTGTGTTTTAAGTTAAGGGCCATCTATCTATGACTTCCATAAATGAGTCGGTTATATGCTGTTCCAACTCTGTGTGGGGAAGAGGGGTCCACGCTGTACATTCCTACCTGCAGTATGCTTGTAGGTTATCAAAACAAAATGTCGTTATCCTGTAAACATCATTTATATCATACATTTACACTTCTGTGCTCGCTTTTAAGCAACATATCTTTTCTGTTGTAAATTAAACGTTATCAAAACTTTAGAATTGGTGAAATTTAGCTGTTAAGGGCTCACTTTGTTTGTGAATTGATGTTGGTTCATGGAAAACAATTTCATGCAGGCATTTAAAACAGGTTATAGTGGTAGTGGATGTAGGACAAATGATTACTTTTATGCCAATAGTGGTAATGCGATTCATTTGTCTGGAGCCAATATGTCGGGAGTCATTTTGTCGGAAGCCAATATGTCGGGAGCCCTTTTGTCGGTAGCCAATATGTCGTGAGCCCTTCTGTTGGGAGCCAATATGTCGGGAGCCACTTTGTCGGGAGCCAATATGTCCTGAGCCTATTTGTCGAGAGCTAAAATGTCGGGAGTCCATTTGTCTTTAGCCTAAATGTCGGGAGCCCATTTGTCGGGAGTCTATATGTCGCGAGTCAGTATAACGGGAGCCCATTTGACGAGAGCCAATTAGTCGGGGCCCTTTTGACGGGGTCGTTTTGTCGGGGGTCGATTTGGAGGTGCAACGATCAGTGCGGACGATCGAACGATTAAGAAGGGTTTAGTGAATGCACGTATGAAACTTGTGGGGTTCGGACTTCAAAAAGGTTAAAAAACCACTGCTTTAGGCCTTCAGTGCTCCTGTCAAAATAAAAATTAAAAAAAAAAAAACGAAAGAAAGATAAGAGCAATATCGTCATACTTGGATTCACACATATAGATGTTTATAAACTTGTGAGACTGTCTTATGATCTTTCACCTTTTCATCTTTATAAATATTTAAAAAATGCAATTGTGCTTTAGAAGTTCTAATCTTTTTTTCTAATAATTAAAAATTAACATGTAATGCAGCAGCTACTAATTAATTATTGATTCGCAGTGATTACATTACATTTTAAAGCCTACTACATAATTATGTAAGGGTGCAATTTGATAGAATCATTTGTCTACATATACACACACATAATTTTATGTACAGAGAGCTAGAACTTCTATAGACATTCAAGATCAAAGTAGACAACGGAATGTACAAAAACTAACATTCACACACGTTTTAAAGCTTTGATATGCATCAAGACAGTCAGCATGTGTTCTTCACAATTTACGACACCAAAGGACTATAGACATGACATTTTAAAAGTGTTTATAAACACTGTTGGCATGCTGGTATAACACTTAAACAAATAAATCTAATGAAGTTACTTTTTTTACTATCAGAAGCAGCGGCATTTAAAAAAGGAAAAAAAAAACAGTCTCTGAATATTATTATAACATTTTAAAGTATTAAAAAAGATGTGCGAATAAGGCGAGGCTTCAGCCAAAATGCTGAAAAACAATTATAGTACGCACAATATTTGTATCAATTAAAATAAACTTATAATATTAAAGGCTATTATTTATATACTGTTTATTGCTGTTTAGCTGTCTATCTGTATGTTTGTCGGTGGGTTATTTTGGAAATATTGTAAATAAAAGATTTACCGTTCTCAATAACGAAAGGGGAGATAACCAAATTATTGCCGCAGTGAGCTGTTTACACGCATGAAAGCCGACCATGGGCGTTAAGAAGGGGCAGATAATTGTCTTTTTTCCACGGTTTCGTCGTCACAAAACTTCGCAGTTTTTCAGGAAATTAAGATTTGACCCAGCTGTAGTTTTAGAGAACCACGAAATGTAGGCACTGCTGGTGCTTGATGTTCAGCTTACATCACGGTAAGTGCACCATCGACAAAACGACCCTGATAAAAAGATCCCGTCATAACAATTTCAAAGGTAAAATGACAACAGGAACTCGAATAAAAGAAATGTTAGGAAAAAAAATTAAGACACATTGGCATCCGACAAACTTACCTTTGAAAATAAGGCTCCCGAGAAATTGGAGCACCCACTTATAGGCTCATAGATTGTAACTGGTACGTAGGATTTTATTGCATTCCTCCTTTCCTAAAATACATTTCCCATAAGTTGGCCTGATAATATGATGTATAACCCAGATACATTCAGGATGTAATAAAATAAAGCAAAAGAAGTAGGAAAACTATAAACCCAGAGCCATTCTGCTAAAAATGATTTTATCAAGTTCTGCCAATCCCCCCCCCCCCTCCCCATTCAGTATACATAAATAATACATAATCAAAATGTATTTATTATTTTTTGTTGTTAGACATTACAATTACAAGCCATTAGATGTTCTATAAATAGTACGACCGCCATAAATCAGCAGGAAAGCACATATAGATTGCCGCCTCTCTCCCTTATTACGTCACCAGCCACATACCCCCCACTCCCTACCTCTCTATCAACAACTCTACTTTTCTGAGTTAAGTAGGCGTAACAGAATATCATTTCAACTACTTCGTCAAAATAACACAATGAAACTTATCTTATGCTTTAATGTAATCAATCGTCACTTAATACTTTAGAACTCACTACTGCACTTAAAATACGTAGGCCTAAAATAACAATTAATTAAGACTTTTAATTTTTTACAAGGAACACAGCACTACCATCTAAGTAGCACTGAAACTAAATCTAAAACTGATTATAAAGAAAGAAAAAAAAATTACAACGAATTTTTAAAAATCTTATATATATATATATATATATATATATCACAGGGGCAGCAATCCTTACATCTGGCTGGTCGCTGAGCTGTGTCCTACCTGACTATTACCGAGTAAGATGAACGTACACTTAACGTTTTTATACAGCACGCCCATTGGGCGTATGGGCGGTTGTGTGGACAAACCCCACCTCTACAGCTCAGATCCAATAAAGCGCCGGCCCTGTTTACACTGAGATAACTTAGTGTTAGAAAACGGGGTCACACTTAAAAAAACACAATTAGTAACATGCTGGTGATACACTTATAACTGTGTCGTCACTCTGGTATGTAGAACTAGACCACAGTGATGCGCAACAGGTACGTTAGTTACAGATAAAATGTTCGCCTCACCCCACAAGCATACACTACACCCACTCAAACTACCTGCTGCCCAATTCCGACCCCCCCCCCCTACATTTTTTCCTAATACAATTCAGATTACACATTTACGTACACTTTAAACGGAAACTATATTTAACCATCTTTTCGTTCGACAGTTTATTTTTTGGCTGTATGATATTTAGAGCTTCATTAAATTAAATATTCTAGAAGGAATTGGTTAAAAAATATTTAAATCGTCTTTTATCAGCATACCCATTTTTTTACTAATCAGTATGGAAACATTAAAAACAAAAGCTCTTTGAGACGTCAAGAATAAATAGAGAAAACTACATAATAAACGAATGTTGGGGGGGGGGGGGGAACAATACCCCCACCCCCGTGCTCAAAAAACGAAATTGAAAGAAAATAGATAATGTATTTAGAAATTATAAACTTTAACCAGTATGTCTCTATCTCCCGCAAATTTAAGCATTCCACCCCCCCTTCCCCCGAAGTTTCAAGTGCCCGCCTCCTCTAGAGAAAAATGTTTGAAAGAAACAACGATTATTATAATCAATTCCATCCCAATAACTGTCTAGCTGCTATAAAAGTGATATGGTGTTTGCTGGAGCACTGACAACATTTCTGCCATGTGTCCCGCCCCAGTCTTACCCCCCCCCCTGGTGGCGCCCCACCCAAGTCTTACCCCCCTGGTTGTGCTCCACCCAAGCCTTACCCCCCCTGTTGGTGTACCACCCAAGCCTTAACCCCCCCCCCCCCTCCCCCCCTTGTTGTGCCCCACCCGAGTCTTACCCGCCCCTAGTGATACATCGCAGATTACGAAACAAAAGACAGTGAAACCCCGTGTCATTTTGTTTTGTGTAAACTAAAAACCATAATCCTTAAAAACACACGGTAAACAGAGTTATCTGCCTTACAAAAATATTCATAGCAT
The DNA here is from genome assembly GCF_028476545.2 of Physella acuta. NCBI lineage: Eukaryota > Metazoa > Mollusca > Gastropoda > Physidae > Physella > Physella acuta. The sequence continues at coordinate 113,989 of NW_026733449.1, forward strand.
CGTCGATGAGCATTAAATTTTCTGCAGGTCGCCAAAAAAAAACTCACGGAAACTGCAGACAACTACAAGCCATGGATACTCTAATGACGACAGTTATACGTCTGCTGTCTGCGCACGCGCGCTCCCCAGCTTCTATTCTTATTGTTGATTGGTTTATTTCTGGTGCGAATCAACAGTCAGTTGATGTGTGGTCAGTCCTATAAATAGCTTGCGTTCATGAGTTTGGAAACTATTTTTTCCAAAGCTTCTAGAGAGTGGTATGTAGACTAGAGATGTTTGAGTAGAACAATTTAGTACTCACATTATAAAAGCACATCATTTATGTGTGGCTGCCAATAAAAAAAAATAATCAAGATATTTAGGTAAGGTAAGACGTATTTGATCTTTTTCTTAACGCTTTAAACACTATACAATAAAATATCAAGATATGATTCATTCTCTTTATATTTATATAGATACGTATTTTATCTTATGTATCTTTTAATTGACTAAATGTGAATCCAATTTGCTTTATTCTATAAATATCGAAACAATCCAAATCTTCTATTATAGCGCTTATCTAAAAAAAACTGATCGTTTAAAAAAAACCTCCTTAATTTCCAAACAAATAATATCACCCGATAAAGAAATTCCCAATTTTCTCACAAAGGGCTGCTGAACTCTAAGGTACGCGAACGAAGCGACTTATAATAAAGGCTATCAGATTATATATATATATATATATATATATAGGTAAAATACGCCCCCTTCCCACGCTTATTGCAACATTTGTTTCTAAACTTTTCTCACGCCATTTAGAGCGTAGGCCAGATTTTTTGGAGTTATAATTTGCCAACTTGTATATTAAATTTAAAATTTACAAATATAGGATATATATATATATATATATATATATATATATATATATATATATATATATATATATATATATATATATATAGGGCTTAAAATATTGCATATCATATCGTGCAATTTAATGTCGTGCAATATTTGTATTTCAGTAATTACTTGAAGATACTAATTTAAATACTAGCTACCTCCGCATTAATTTAATATTCACTACATGAAATCAAATAACTTTTTGATAATAAACAATGAATAAATGTATCATTTAAATTTTATTTCTTTAATAAAAGAACTTCAGCGTTGGTATACTTTTAGAAAGGTTATGTCCCTTGCATAACTCCGTTTCCACACGTGAACAGACGCTTCGGTATAATTATCCACTTGGATGCAATCGTTTAGACATGGCTTCACAATTATGGAAACTCATCCAAAGTATGTCTCGCTCTTTCCATTGGAGCTTAATCCGAGGCTCAAACCTTGTCATGTTTTAAATTCGTTTAAGATGGGTGGCAAGTTATAAAAAGACCACTCCGAACTGAAAGGGCACTGAAAGTTTTTTTTTTTTTTTTTTTTTTTTTTAAATAAAACGACTTTATTTCTGATCGCTTGTATTGACATTTTTTTTTCATTTAAACATTTAATATGATACACATCTTATTTGTTTAGGTAATCTTTAAATTGCTCTAGTTAACTTCGAATTAATTTATTCGCGACGGGATAAAAGTTGCAGTGGGTATACATTTAAAAAAGTACCATCTTGCATTCTTTGTTTTTTTATGTGTGATTTATAAAACAAAATTCTAAAAGTGCATTTTTGGAAAGCATAAATATAAAATTTAGAAAAAAAAATTAGGACGAATATTTTTAGCACAATATTGAGTAGTTAATTTCTGGTTAATACTAATAATGCTCAGCGCATATGTTTTTCCGTGGTAACCAGATGAGTACTACAATAGTACTCACGCTAGATGTTTGCTCTGGTTGGATTGCAACGGAGCCAAGCTAGGTTATTTGATATTCCAAGAAAAAAAACATCATTTTTTCTCTCGCTTAAAATTTCCTGTCTTTTGAATACAGGTAACATGGAATTTTTTTTTTCCAAAACAAAATCTTAAAAAAAAAACTTGCTTGTTTCTAAAAGAATCCGCGTTAAAAATGTAATGAAATGAAGTTTACAGGACATGAATGATGGAACATGGCCGTACACTTGAAGCTGGCTTTGATGAACGAAAACAAACACGGTCAAAAGGATATGTAAGTTTAGTGGCTAGAACTAGGTGAATACGCCCACGCCGTAGTGTAACTTGTCTCATGCTAGAATCATACGCCCACGTCAAAGTTTTGCTTGATGGCTGCTGGGTACATGCGTAAAAGTGTAAACAGTTTGAAGCTAGAATCACGACAGAATCCGGACAAAATGCCGACATGGACAAAAGGCCGACACGGACAAAAGGCCGACACGGACAAAAGGCCGACACGGACAAAAGGCCGACACGGACAAAAGGCCGACAGGAAATAACGCCGACAGGAAATAAGGCCGACAGCTAAAACGCCGACATCCAAAAGGCCGGCAAGACAAAAGGCCGACAGGAAATAAGGCCGACAACTAATAGGCCTTTTGGATGTCGGCCTTTTGTCCATGACGGCCTTATGTCCGTGTCGGCCTTTTGTCTTGTCGGTCTTTTGGATGTTGGCTTTTGTCCTACACCCGCCCACGACATAGTTTGAAAGTAGAATCATACATCCACAGCAGTGTAACTTGTTTGAAACTAAACTAATACACTCACGTCAATGTTTATCTCGTTTGAAGCTAGAAACATACGATCCGTGAAAGTGTAACTAGTATGAATCTATATGAGTAAACTAGTGAAACTAGTCTAACAAATGAAAAATACGTCAACTTACAGTGAAAATCTTGCTAATGGCTTAATCATTAATCCATCGAATCAAGGTTTATTTAATCCCTTCTTAGTTCAACCTTTTAATTCAGTTTCATCCAGTCTACCGCCCTCCCCCCCCCCCCGAACGAGATGGAATTTAAATAGTTATCATATTATACTTTTACTAGTGTCCGCCCCCCCCCCCCCCCCGGAGAAAAAAAAACTCTGGAAGAAACATTGTTTTAATTGCTGTCAGACTTTAACAAGGAATATGTTTAGAGACCACACACACACATAAACGTTACACTAAACTTGTATTTCCCTATTAACCGATCTAAGAAGGCATTAGACGATTAGGATTTGTTTCAGTTGATGATGGAGTGCTTTTCTTGTCTTTATGTTCCAGTTGCAGCAATCAAAGACTTGATGAGGGACGGGATGATTTACCCCACCAGCAGTCTCTACTTGGTATGGTGCGGTCTGTGTCTGGTAACTATCAAGTTTCTTTAACATTACACTTTCTACTTGGTGTGGTGACACCATGCAAAAAATAGCAAAATATATTGAGAGAAATGATAATTCCACTTAATTAAGTGATTAATTCGAGTGTTAAATAGTCTTTTAAGAGGTGCAAATCGAAAATTCGAAGTTGGGGGAGGGGGGGGGTGCAAATCGAAAATTGAAAGTTTGTTTGTCCCCGGGAAGGGTCGCTACGGCCTCTGGTGGTGACACCATTAAGTGCCGCACCGGGTGACAACCGACCTCTCGACGCCACTGAAAAGACGGCTATAATTTGTAGATTATTATTAAAGTATAATTAAAAGACTAAAGTAAAGAGTAATATTTTGCCTATAATTTGTTAAATATATTTTAAAAAAATTTAATTGACTGAAACTAATACATTGGTGGTTATTTACATAAAGACTATTCTAACATTCCCATTAAGGGTTAATCATAACATTTTAACTACACCATTTTCGTTTAGTCTACATCGACATCTAGGTTGTAATGTCGTGAATGAATTATACTTATGCATTCACCCATTTATTTACCAACTGTCTAAATACTGAAACAGCTTTCATCGTTGTGGTAAAAACAGTTGTCAACAAAGATCAATAAAATTGAACATTTGTGTTGGTGAGGCTGCTATTGATGGCGAGTAAAACAAACCAGAATCCTCCATATCACATTACGAGACTTGTGTCAAAAATGACATTTACTATGGCTTTCTAAACCGTCAGGAATATTTTTTTAGAAATGTCTTTAAGACTAACTTTACATTGATACAATCTCTTTCATACAACTTCTGTGTAAGGCGAACACGCTAACAAGTTTTAGAGCTAGCGTAGGCTACACTAGTGATTTGGCTGATTTTAAATTTTTAAATCCAATAAATAAAAATAAGATATTCAACTACTTGAAAACCAGAGAAAGAAAGATAATTAGGAAATTTAAATAAACATCAAAAAGATAAGCTAAGAAGCTAATTTCAATTTTGAGTATGTTTTTAATAGAACGCTCTTTTGTGTCAAATATTTTTGTTTTTAAAATATCTAAAACAAAATGGTAAAATCAAGTATAAAATATAACGTGTTTTTTTTCTGTTTTACTGCGGTATTTTAAATAAAAATTGATGGCTAAAATTAAGCATCAAAAATAAACATTTGAAAGCTAACTATGTTTTCAAGTTTAGCAAAATCTGTTGGCCGAGGCTGTGAGCCTGTATTCGCGAGGGTAGATCCTACCCACATTGGCGATGTAGTGCGCCTGCGCAAGTTTGTGGAAAATGGCGGTGGCGGCATCGGTGCACTTGTCGATCTGCCTCTGTGTGCTGTCCACGATCTGACGTCTCCTGGCCTGACCGAACATGTTGCGGTGGTCAAAATGCAGGTTATTCAGAACCTTCAGGCAGTAAAAAAAAAAAAAAAAAAAAAAAACTTCAAAATTTCCGATTATTTCTAAAATTATTTAAATTATTACTTCCTAGCTTGTGGCAAGGGAAGAAAATTATTGCGAAATATCTGTAATTTTTTTCCCGAAGGCACACTTTCTGATAATTTGAGCATATTGTATTTTTATCTGGTAAGTCTAAAATATATCTGCATAAAAAACAACATACGTGCCAGAAAAAAAATGTTTTTTATGGCAAATAGATTGTTAATTATAGTACGTTATTACCCAATCTAGCCAAAAGGACAGAAATTATTTCTAAGTAAGAAACACACATGCTTTCATAGAATTAGTTTATTTTGGGATGGTGTATTTGGGGGATTTAATTAGGTTTACGACTACATGGTGCCGTGTTTATACCGAAGATAAAATATCGTTGGGAAGACGCTAATGCGGAAGGTTATAAAATTCATGACAGACCCTCGAGCCAACTCATAAAATTCTTGCTGTAAACTTTCTATTTTACGTCTGTGAATCTTTTCTTAATGAGAGTAACCGCGTTACGTGAAATTTCTAGTGTCGATGTGATTTCTGGGAGTCGGGGTTAGATCTTTGTTCATGTTCTATGAACCACTGCGTTATAACAGAAATAAGCCGTACAGGGCTATAACAGAAATGGGCTATTAAAGAATTACCACAATGATGTATATAATACAGATCTTATTAATTCATCTAGAAGAAAATAAATCATAATACAAATTCACTTATCCATAATCATTTGTTCTACCAACATAATTCACTCAATATCCAACATTCAATCACTCTATGTAAAAATGTGTTCACCCATATCCATCATTCATTAACTAACATCCAACATTCCTTCACTTAATATCCAACATTAATTCACGCAATATCCACTATACCTTCACAAAATAATCTGTATTCACCCATTCAACATCCCCTATTATCACATGAGCGTGACATGCTACACATACCTGTATCTCAGACATCAGACTAGTCTTGACCTTCTCGAAACCTTGCTTTAAACGGTTCAAGGCCATCAGCTGGTTGTTGCCCTCCTTATATCCTTCGTGGACCTACAACAATCAACACTACATCACATACAACAATCACATCACTTCAGTACATACACCAATAATACACACATAACATTTTGATATGATATAAAGATGTAATATGGACATATAATATACACGCATATATATATATATATATATATATATATATATATATATATATATATATATATATATATATATATATATCTAATCCTTTAACACAAAGTGTTCACTCTGTTTGTACTCTCTAGAGAGTCAATAACGTATTATATTTTATGTCTCCATTTCTCGGCCTGCTTTAAGAGATAAATGATTTATTAGCCTGTGGTAACAGTATATTTGTTTAATTATTCCATTTCCTTAATTAGCTTAAATGGTGAACGGGATCTATAATCGTCTGCTAAAAGTATTTTTAACCAGAAGAGTCGTGAGGAATTTCACACATGATACTTTGCTTCAGGATTTTTATAGCAATCGGAAAAAATGGGTATTTGTTATAAATATTAATTACCTACTTGAAATTTAATTCTAAAGCATCGTTATGTTATTTCACAACCGGTGGTGTCTTTTCTGATTTGTCTTTTAAAGTAAATGATAAAAAACAACACAGTGCCATCTATGTAGACTTATTAGCTCCCACCCCCCCCTACATCAGTGTTTCTTCCAGGCATCTCTTCGGAGGCATTACCCCCCCCCCCCCCCCCACCGCTGAAGAAAATCTAACCTTCCCCGAACAAGATGAAAATTTATATAGAAAATACTTAATCCTTATTTTTACCAGTGTACGCCCTTCCCCCCCGGAAAATTTAGTCCGCCCCTCCCCCCACCCCCGAAAATATCAAGTGCCCCCGGGAGAAAAAAGTCTGCCGTACACACACACACACACACACTCAACACTTTCATCCTACAGGTAAATACAGGTAAAAATTGACTTCCAAACATAAACAACACCACCGACAATTTAGAGCACTTACAGCCTTGACATCGCATATAACGAAACAGGGGCGCACATAAAAATTGTTTTCTTGCTATTGTAACGTTGTTTTTTAAAATTCGGTAAATGTAAAAACGTGAGTCCGGAGCGGAAAAGAAATACAGGTCGAGTGAGAGAGAGGGGGCGTGATAAAAAAGGAATGCAAATGCTCTTGTTGGAAATCCCCAAGGCTTTAAATAGTTTTTATCGCATACTTTCATTTACTATCGGCATTATTTTTTCCCCCAGATAGTTCGTTTAGATCAGGGGTAGCTCACCTGACTGACATACATTCTGTACAAGTTCAGCTATTTTTAGCTCACCTCCTCTGTACACGTAGTTGAGACGGGAGGGTGAGGGGGGGTTTGGGGTTCACCTACGTTGTGTCACCAGTTGTGTATTGCTACCAGCTGCATGGTGTCACCAGTTGTGTGATGCCCCCATTAGTGTGATACTATCAACTGTACGATGTCACAGCTCTATGATGTCACCAGCTGTGTGATGTCACCATTTGTATGACGTCACCAGCTATATGATGTAATCAGCTGTACAATGTCACCAGCTATATGATGTAATCAGCTGTATGACGTCACCAGCTATATGATGTAATCAGCTGTATGACGTCACCAGCTGTATTATGTCACACGAGCCGACCCGCGGCGTATCATACGGCGCTATTTAGTTGTTTTATTTTCTACTTTTCAGTAATTCATAATCTGTGAATTCGACAGTACCAACGCTGACACTGAAAATATTTGCTTTAACACACTATCAGATGGTCGTTAAGGACAATACCCCCCTTCTTTCCCCCAACCCCTACCCCCCCCCCCCCCCCCTTGAAAGCAAACTCCTCTTAGTTACCTCCCATAAGTTTAAAATCGTTTCAAACTACATTTTCTGCCCCTAATAGCCGTCACTAAACCCGGCTCTACGATTGTAAACATTTAGCGTGAACCACAGCTCACCAGACCATGTGAGGGTGGGTGTGGTAGCTTGGTGTTTTCTATCGTCTTCAAGAAGAGAATTATATATATACGAGCCGGCCCGCGGCATAACATACGCCGCTATTTAGTTGTTTCTAATTTTCAATAATTCATAATTTGTGAATTCGACAGTACCAACGCTGACACTGAAAATATTTCTTTAAAACACTATAAGTAGCTCGTTAAGGACCATAACCCCCCCCCTTTCCTTCCCTCCCCCCTCCTTCCCCCCCCCCCCCCCTTACGTTTAAAATCGTTGGCTCTGCTTGTAAACATTTAGAGTGAACACAGCTCACTAAAACCATGTAGGGGTGGGGAGGTAGGGAGAGCGTTTGCAGCTTGTTTTCTAACGGCTCGAAGAAGAGAATTATATATATAGATATATATATATATATATATATATATATATATATATATATATATATATATATATATATATATATATATATATATATATATATATATATATATATATATATATATATAGATGTTGTATGATGCCACCAGCCGTATAATGCCACAGCTGTAAGAGGTCACCAGCTGTATAACATCGTCCTAATGCGATTTACCATGTACTGTCATATAGTATCCAATTCGTCAACTTGACATTTATCAGCCCATGTAAAATTCCATATACTTTCGTTTTACAATTATTCGAGTGTGAATTTATTTCCTAGATAGATCTGCTAAGTTTAGAGCCTACTGTCTGAAAAACGTTCTATACATGTGATATTTTTTTTCTTTTCACGGTTCGACACATTCGTTCCGCTCCATTTACCATTATACTTGCTGTAAGAGCCAGACCGTTTAGATGATTAAAGAAGGAATGAAGTAGTTGATACGCTTGTTCCATGCTTCAATAAAGTAGTTGATGCTTCATAAGCAGGCATGAGAGGTCAAGCATGAGGAAGTGAAACATCAGAACTTATTGCGCCCTCACCAAGATGAGTACCCTTGCTCCGCTGAGCCAGACAAAAGCTGAGCATGCTAGACTAACCTCCACACCCACCCCCACCCCACGCCCACCCCCACCACCACAATGCTAATTTCTGGTGATTTAACTATGCTCCATTACTAAGTCTAATTCAATTGACATTTCACACACTAATCTTCAGCTTGTCTGTCCGTCTGTCCCCCCCCCCCGCTCCACCCTCCGCTTTCCTCTAAACCTCCCTCTATCGTCTCACACTTTGCTGCGACAGGGTGACCCACGGTGAGAGGCAGGAGTCCTGCACACGACACAAGAAAACAACATTTGGACACAAGAGTCACACTACACACTACACACTAAACAAGCATATCGTAAGGAAATAGCTACAGTTTTTAAGTTTGTTAAGCTGTTAGGTTTAGCTCAGTGTTCGATCTAACTATTACTTTAAGTCTAAGGTTAAGATGATAGGTTAATTAATTAGTTAAAAGCTGTAAGGCTTCACTTTAACACCTAAGATTCTCCGAAATATTTACTTTAATAAGGTGTAACTGTAATGTTTAACAACTTTTAGGTTAAACAAATGTTAGGTTTAACAACTGTTAGAATTAATTACTATTTTGTTTAAAAACTCTCATGTGTAACAGTTGCTAGGTTTGACTATCAGGTTTAACTATAAGGTATAACAGTTAAGTTAAACTGTTAGTTTGAACTGTTAGGTTGAACTATTGGGTTGAACTATTGAGTTTAGATGTAAAGTTAAACTGTTAGATTGAACTGATAAATTTAGCAGTGAAGTTAAACTTTAGGTTGAACCAATAAGTTTAGCAGTAAAGTTAAACTATTAGGTTGAACCGATAAGTTTAGCAGTATAGTTAAACAGGTTGAACTGATAAGTTTAGCACTGAGTTTAGCAGTGAAGTTAAACTGTTACGTTTAACCGATCAGTTTAGCAGTAAAGTTAAACTGTTAGGTTGAACCCCTAAGTTTAGCAGTAAAGTCCAACTCACGCCGTGTAGGGTGTAGAACAGACACCTGAGTTCCTTGACCAGCCCGTTAATCTTTTTCTCCGTGTCATCCAGCGTGCTGAGGTCTGTGTAGTCGGGAAACGGTGCATGGAAGGCTACCAGGTGGATCCTGGGGGTACACGGGCAGTTAGGTGGGGGGTGGGGAACGGTGCATGGAAGGCTACCAGGTGGATCCTGGGGGTACACGGGCAGTTAGGTGGGGGTGGGGTGTGGGGGGTGGGGGGTGTAGTCGGGGAACGGTGCATGGAAGGCTACCAGGTGGATCCTGGGGGTACACGGGCAGTTAGGTGGGGGTGGGGTGTGGGGGGTGGGGGGTGTAGTCGGGGAACGGTGCATGGAAGGCTACCAGGTGGATCCTGGGGGTATAGGGGCAGTTAGGTGGATCCTGGGGGTACACGGGCAGTAAGGTGGGGGGTGGGGGTGTAGTCGGGGAACGGTGCATGGAAGGCTACCAGGTGGATCCTGGGGGTACACGGGCAGTTAGGTGGGGGTGGGGTGTGGGGGGTGGGGGGTGTAGTCGGGAAACGGTGCATGGAAGGCTACCAGGTGGATCCTGGGGGTATAGGGGCAGTTAGGTGGATCCTGGGGGTACACGGGCAGTAAGGTGGGGGGTGGGGGTGTAGTCGGGGAACGGTGCATGGAAGGCTACCAGGTGGATCCTGGGGGTACACGGGCAGTTAGGTGGGGGTGGGGTGTGGGGGGTGGGGGGTGTAGTCGGGAAACGGTGCATGGAAGGCTACCAGGTGGATCCTGGGGGTATAGGGGCAGTTAGGTGGATCCTGGGGGTACACGGGCAGTAAGGTGGGGGGTGGGGGTGTAGTCGGGGAACGGTGCATGGAAGGCTACCAGGTGGATCCTGGGGGTACACGGGCAGTTAGGTGGGGGTGGGGTGTGGGGGTGGGGGGTGTAGTCGGGGAACGGTGCATGGAAGGCTACCAGGTGGATCCTGAGGGTACAGGGACAGTTAGGCGGGGGTGGGGGTGGGAGTGAGTCTAAGGGGTGGGGGTGTAGTCGGGGAACGGTGCATGGAAGGCTACCAGATGTTTTTTTTTACTAGTCACATGGAAATGGATTAGATATGAGAAGGCACATGAAACAGGTAAGATTTTACTTGACCCATTGAAACAGGTAAGATTTTGCTTGACCCATTGAAACAAGTAAGATTTTACTTGACCCATTGAAACATGTAATATTTTACTTGACCCATTGAAACAGGTAAGATTTTGCTGATAACATTACACTAACTAAGGTATAAAAAGAGACATTAAACAGGTAAGATTGTGCTGATAACATTACAATAGGTAAGGTATAACAAGTCACATTAAACAGGTAAGATTTCACAGGACTCGTTTTAAATGTTAAAATGTAACTGAATACCATGAAACAGGTAAGATTTTGCTAGGCACATTAAAGCACGTGATGAATAAACCTACACACACTGAAGCAACTGATGAATAAACCTACAGACACGTTCAATCAGGTCACGAATAAAGACCTTGACCCTGGCATCTACGGTGCCAGACACCTACCATCCTACCAAGGGCAGTTACTGCAATACTCGGTTACCCCGTCTAAACCAATTAAAACACAGACTGTCCCGCCTATTGATTGCCTCTGCTCTAGTTCTCCGTGACCCACCGTCTCTAGCCAATTAAATTAACTTTTTTCTCAGTCCCACTTTGACGGAATGCTCTCCCCTTACTTAAATTGCCGTGTAAACGGGTTATTTTAATCTTCTGTTTAAGAGTTAATTGCTTGAATTAGGAGAGTGTTAATTTTTTTACCACACAAGTTTTTCCAACCTGACGGTGTAGAATTTAGTTTTAAAAAATATATTTAAACACATTTTTCGCTGTTATTTACGAACGAATATTTTTAAATGCGATAAAACTAAGTTAAACATTTCTCTTGTCCTACTTTAGTTTAAAAAAAAAATTGGATGTTTTTTATGCTGTCTGATATTCTTTTTTCTAAAAACTAAAATATTTTAAAAAGCTGTCCCATATTCTAGATAAAGTGCCCGCGTGTTGCTAAGCTCTAGCATAAATATAAAAATACTTGTGTACAATGCTGATCTAATGCAGCTTAGCATTTGTCCTTCCACCCTACACCTGTCCTCCCCCCAACCCTGCTGTATACAACTGACGGACAGTGTACTTTCATCACGTGAAAGGTTTCGCGGTTCGTATTTTAACTGTCGAAAAAAATAATTTCTACACCATTTGGACATTTCCGTAGCTGGTCTTGAAATTTTATAAAACACTCTCTATGTCAGACTGCCCCAGTTGCACAGTTAGACTTGCTTACTTCCCATGCTGAAGTGACTTGCTTCCCCTGTTGAACTTATTTCCCCTTTTTAGCCTCACTTACTTTCAACAATAAACTTGGTGACTTCCCCTAACAGAATGACTTCCCATTTTGCACCAGTTTCAGTATTTGATCAACTTAATTCTCCTGTGAACCTAACGTACTTCCTATGTCACTCTGACTTATTCCCATTTCAACCTGATTTACTTTTCTAGTCAACCTGACTTACTCCCCTTGTCAACCTGACTTACTCCCCCTGTCAACCTGACTTACTCCCCCTGTCAACCTAACTTACTCCCCCTGTCAACCTGACTTACTCCCCCTGTCAACCTAACTTACTCCCCCTGTCAACCTGACTTACTCCCCCTGTCAACCTAACTTACTCCCCCTGTCAACCTGACTTACTCCCCCTGTCAAACTGACTTACTCCCCCTGTCAACCTAACTTACTCCCCCTTCTGGTAAAACTTACTTGTCCCCGTTCTTGATCCCGAGGTCCCGTAGAGCCGGGGACCAGGGTCCCATGTCTGGGTTCTGCCAGGACACATCCTTGTAGTAGAACTTCTGGTCTCTGGGCGGGATGCCCGTCTCACAGCTGATCATCTCCGCCAGGTGTCGCATGCTGATACGGTCGCCATTTTCGTTGTCGGCGATCTTGAGACAGATTTTAAACTGGCGTCTGCCGTGGACGATGGTCAGCTTCAAGGGCGGCTCATCGTCTGTTAGTTGACGCGGTCGTATGAACTAGAGAACAACGTAGCATGTCATTGTTGTATGAACTAGGGAACAACGTAGAATGTCAGTGTTGTATGAACTAGAGAACAACGTAGAATGTCAGTGTTGTATGAACTAGGGAACAACGTAGAATGTCAGTGTTGTATGAACTAGGGAACAACGTAGAATGTCAGTGTTGTATGAACTAGGGAACAACGTAGAATGTCAGTGTTGTATGAACTAGAGAACAACGTAGAATGTCAGTGTTGTATGAACTAGAGAACAACGTAGAATGTCAGTGTTGTATGAACTAGGGAACAACGTAGAATGTCAGTGTTGTATGAACTAGGGAACAACGTAGAATGTCAGTGTTGTATGAACTAGAGAACAACGTAGAATGTCAGTGTTGTATGAACTAGGGAACAACGTAGAATGTCAGTGTTGTATGAACTAGGGAACAACGTAGAATGTCAGTGTTGTATGAACTAGGGAACAACGTAGAATGTCAGTGTTGTATGAACTAGGGAACAACGTAGAATGTCATTGTTGTATGAACTAGGGAACAACGTAGAATGTCATTGTTGTATGAACTAGGGAACAACGTAGAATGTCATTGTTGTATGAACTAGGGAACAACGTAGAATGTCATTGTTGTATGAACTAGGGAACAAAATAGAATGTCAGTGTTGTATGAACTAGAGAACAACGTAGAATGTCATTGTTGTATGAACTAGGGAACAACGTAGAATGTCAGTGTTGTATGAACTAGGGAACAACATAAAATGTCAGTGTTAGATTTACGGTCGTATGAACTAGGGAACAACGTCGAATGTCAGTTAGATTTGGGTCGTATGAACTAGGGAACAACGTAGAATGTCAGTTAGATTTGGGTCGTATGAACTAGGGAACAACGTAGAATGTCAGTGTTAGATTTGGGTCGTATGAATTAAGAAACAACGCAGATTGTTGTTGTAGATTTGGGTTGTATGAATTAGAGAACAACGCAGAGTGTTGTTGTAGATTTGCGTAGTATGAGCTAGGGAACAACGTAGTGTGTCAGGGCTTTTAGTTTATTAAAAAATATTTTTGTGTAGGGGTGCTGTAGTCTAGGACATTAACCCCCAGACTATATACTCCCCGACGGTCGGCTTACACATCGAACCACCCCTAACATCTCATATTGACTCGAGCTGTTACACCCACCCAGTCCTTACCTCGCACATTCATTGATCTAATACTAAGCTCATGCACCCACCACGTACATCTCATACTGATGTAAGCTCTTACACCATAGCTAATCTCATAACTCATAATGATGTAAGCCAGTGGTTCTTAACCTGGGTTCGATCGAACCTTAGGGGTTCGTCGGAGGTCAATATGCACGCCCAAATCACGTGATTCGGGATCGGATTACGTCAGTACGGAGGATAAAAATTATTAAGAAGGGTTTACACATACCCTCTCAAATGTATTGATCAAATACTAAGCTCATACATGCGCATAACCTCTCATATTTATTGATCAAATACTAAGCTCATACACCCAACCACAGCTCACCTGCGTGTATTTTGACGTGAGTGACGGGAGCTTTATCGGCCCGACAGATTTAGACATGGTGACGTAAGACTCTTAAGTACCAACACTAATCAAAGCAAATCCATCTAACAAAGCAACAAAGTACTCATGTACTCTAGGCTTGGCCACAACTTGCCTTGAAACTTGATGCAGCTCTCTGCACCTCGTTCCGTTCAGTGCGGTGCTACTTGGTGCTGTGTTTAAAGCTGCGCACGTATTTTATTTGACGGCTAGACAACAGCTGTTTCAACATGACTCTAACTTCACACTGTAGTTTTGAGCATCTGACAAGTCTCCTTGGAAAAATATCTTATTTTTATTGGTGACATAGACGAAATTCGTGTTTTTTTTTTAAATTAAAGGTATGCAATTTATTAATAATTTGAGAATTTTAATCTTTTTCAAATTTTCAAATTAAATAATATTTTTCTTCAAATTAAAAGTTTTAATAATTTTGTTTATTAATACATTTTGCAAAATTAGAGAATTTAAAATTAATGGTTGCACTCTAAGGCATCATTTCGGTTTATTCTAAAGCACCAAACAGTAACATGTTTGGTCCTATCATCTTTGAAATAGCAACTTTGATTGACTATTTAATCACGACCACAATTACTTTTGCACCATATCCTTTCTGTAGTTACTATAAAATCCTTGACTTTTGAGTTTGTTTTAACATTTAATTACCCATCGGTGTAAAATTCTACTGCAATCAATGAAGAAAACTATAATAAAGACTCTTGTTGCAGGTAAACTCCAGAGATCAATGTGTACATTTATGACTTTAAACTCCAGAGCTAAAGGAAAACATTTATGACTCAAAACACAGATTGCCATGTTTGTGTAATACAATCGCTAATGATTTTTTTTTTAATTTTCAGTTCATACAACTAGGGGAAGCAGCTAAGTATATCAAGCATTCGAACAAATGTGTGAGTTATTTCCCTTCATTGGCAGTTTTATTGTATCTAAAACCTATTCTATTGAGTGTAGTATTAATATTTCGTCGGTTATAGATAGAAGCAAGGAATTCTTTAACGTGGAAACCTTTTCAACATACTATACAGCAATTTTTTTTAAAAATATACTTCCATCGATAGTGGTGAGGAATATATATATATATATATATATATATATATATATATATATATATATATATATATATATATATATATATATATATATATAAAACGTATACAATAACCAGGTTTTAATATGCACTGAACAGAAGATTGAAATTATTTTCCTCACCACTATCGATGGAAGTATATTATGGTTTCTATTTGACTATTATAAACGTTGTTTTTGTTATACGAATGGTTGACCAAACTAATTCACAACACTTTCCTCTAATCATACATGCTTGCCTCTACTTGACCCTGCTTGCCTCTAATTGACCATGTTTGCCTCTACTTGACTCTGCTTGCCTCTACTTGACCTTGCTTGCCTCTACTTGAATTTTCTTGCCTCTACTTAACCATGCTTGCCTCTACTTGACCATACTTGCCTCTACTTGACCATGCTTGCCTCTACTTGACCATACTTGCCTCTACTTGACCTTGCTTGCCTCTACTTGAATTTTCTTGCCTCTACTTAACCATGCTTGCCTCTACTTGACCCTGCTTGCCTCTACTTTAACATGCTTGCCTCTACTTGACACTGCTTGCCTCTACTTGACCATGATTGCCTCTACTTGACCTTGCTTGCCTCTACTTGACCATATTTGCCTCTACTTGACCATGCTTGCCTCTACTTGACCATGCTTGCCTCTACTTGACCATGCTTGCCTCTGCTTGACCATACTTGCCTCTACTTGACCATACTTGACTCTATTGACCATGATTACCTCTACTTGACCATGCTTGCCTCTACTTGACCCTGCTTGCCTCTACTTGACCATGCTTGCCTCTACTTGACCATGCTTGCCTCTACTTGACCATGATTGCCTCTACTTGACCCTGCTTGCCTCTACTTGACCATACTTGCCTCTACTTGACCTGCTTACCTCTACTTGACCATGCTTGCCTCTACTTGATCTTAATTGCCTGTACTTGACCATGCTTGCCTCTACTTGACCTTGCTTGCCTCTACTTGAATTTTCTTGCCTAAACTTGACCATGCTTGCCTCTACCATGCTTGCCTCTACTTGACCAAGCTTGCCTCTACTTGACCATACTTGACCATGCTTGCCTCTACTTGACCATGCTTGCCTCTACTTGACCATGCTTGCATATTCCCTAGGTACCCAAGTGTAAAGGTGTCCACATCTGTGTAGAGCTACAACCCTTCTGCTCCTACAACTGTAAACCAAGCATCACCTGTATGGGTGAGTACTCTAACAGTCGTTGATTTGATGATTAGAACTTTTATTAATTTTACCATCATCTGACAAGAGGTATACTAAATTGACATATATCAAACTATGACAGGAGTCACTCTAAAAGTGTCACACTGAAATGTGTCATTCGGACATGTATCATATTCTGGTATGTGAAAAATTCTGAGATATGTAACACTGACATATGTCACACTTTAGCATGTGTAATACGGAAATTAAATGTGACACATGTCACACAGTCAAGTGTCACACTGTTACATGTAGCACACTCTGACAAGTGTCACACTTTTTAATGACATGTGCTACACTTCAGCACGTACTCGTTTTAAATGTACAGATTATCTCTTTTCCAAAATGCCTATTACTTAAGCATTTAACTTAAGCCTATAAGTTAAGAATTTAACTTAAGCCTATAACTTTAGCATTTAACGTAAGCCTGAAACATAATCCTATAACTTGAGCATTTAACTTAAGCCTATATCTCAAGACTTTGATTTAAGCAGTTAACTTGACCATTTAACTAAAACATATAATTTAAGCATTTAACTTGAACATATAACTTAAGCATTTTACTTAAACATATAATTTACGCATTTAACTTAAGCATTTAACTTAAGCCTATAACTTAAGCATTTAATTAAAACATATAACTTAAGCATTTAACTTAAGCATATAACTTAAGCAGTTAACTTAAGCCTATATCCTAATCATATAACTTAAGCCTATATCCTAATCATATAACTTAAGCCTATATCCTAATCATATAACTTAAGCCTATAACTTATTTGTTTCCTCTCACCAACCGTCCACAGATCCATGGTACACCCGCTTCTACGACCTGGGGCCCCTCCCCACCACCACGCCCATCAAGCCAGGCTGCCCGACCGTCTCCCCGGGGGGGAGCTGCGCCAAACACTGCAACTCAGACACCGACTGTAGCCCGGGGAACCTCTGCTGTCAGCTGGGATGTCGCACCACCTGCACGCCGGACCGGAGATGTGAGTCACGTGGTCAAGGTCACGTGTCTAGCTTGATAGTCAAGTAGTCAAGGTCACACATCTAGCGTGATACTCATGGGGTCAAGGTCACTTGTCTAACTTGAAGGTCACATGGTCAAGGTCACATGACTAGCTTGATAGTCACGTGGTCAAGGTCACATGTCTAGCTGTCCTTGTCATGTAGTAAATGTCAAATATATATCTGCATAGTCACGAGGTCAAGGTCATGTCAGGCTGTATTGCCAAGGTGACGTGTCTAGCTGTTACTTCACATAGTCTAATATACCAGTCTGGCATTATTGTTTTATGGTCAAACTCACGTGCCTAGCCGCCTTGTCATGTGGTCAAGGTTTATGTCTCACCGTCGTATTACGTGGTCAAGATCACCCACATATCTTGTCGCGTGGTTAAGTTCATTCGTCCTATTGTTTTGTCCCGTGATTACATGTAAATGTTGACTGCCTAGTTGATATATCTGTTCAAATACCCTCCCCAATAGACAATGGTCCATGTATTACAAAAATTCTCTCCCTTACTCCACCAGTGCCGACGAAAGAGAAGCTCGGGTTCTGTCCCCTGGCACTGAGCAGAAGTCTTGAGGTCTGCGACTACCAGTGCTACCAGGATGTCGACTGCCCGGGGAGCCAGAAGTGCTGCTCCTCCAAGTGTGGGAGCCGCTGTACGGCCCCCTGCTACCTGTGGCTCAACAGCCAAGGCCAGTGGGAGGAGCCGGCGGAGTGTCGTAGGTAGGGGGGGGGGTGGGCTGTACGGCCCCCTGCTACCTGTGGCTCAACGGCCAGGGACAGTGGGAGGAGCCGGCTGAGTGTCGTAGGTAGGGAGGGGGCGGGGTGTTGGCACGTGCGTGATGGGAAGTCACGAGGTGTGGGGGTGAAGGATGATAAGCCACACCAAGAGGAATAACGCACTTGGAGTGTACTCACGATGTAAAGTGTGTGGGTGTAGGGGGGTGAATGGGGGAGGGCACGACTAGACAGAAATCTTGGAAAAAAATCATACGATTAAAAAAATGCAAATTATTTGCTATAATTCTAATTTTCTCCAATTTATCTTGAGAACCATAACGTGTTTTTGTTTTATGGCGAATACAATCTTTGTTGAGTCAGGGGAGACAAGAAATAAACGTATTTATTCAAATGTGATTGTGTTACCCTTTTACGTTACGTCTTTTATTTTGTCTGTCTTGATTGGATGTTATATAAGCTGTATCTTCACTTATGAAAACTGCGTTACTTAAGCAGGACAGTAGAGTATAGTCCTTACTTCAAACAAGTAGATGATGAACAACTTATGCCAGGTGTTGATATAAGGTAACCAATACTAGACATTACTTCCCAAACTCAATAGTTTAAGTCAGGGGTCTCCAAACTACGGCCCGCGGGCCGGATCGCGAGGTCCTCTCATCCGGCCCGCGGCGATCTTTTTGTCCACGGAAAAAAAGTTTGTTGGTGATGGCTGAGGAACTTTTCCCAAGAAAAATCAAAGACATGTCTGGAAGAAACTGGCCCCCGAACTGAAATTTGATAGTTAATGCGGCCCTCGGACTGAAAAGTTTGGAGACCCCTGGTTTAAGTGAAACGCTTCCGGTAAGAAATGACTAATTAGGTTATAGTAAGGTACGATTGGGGAATAAAAGGAAAACATACCACACCCTTTCACACCAGACGATCCTTGTGATATTTGTATATCAGCGCCATGTCTAATAGTCTTTACTATCTCGGAGGCAAGTGCTGGGTGAACTATCATGCCATACAAACTAGAGGCAGGTACCCAAAAGAGCTGAGTGGACTCAAGGACACTCCGACTGCTCGAGCTCATCTGAGCAAACCGGATGTTTTGTAATCGTGCGAGGATAAATATTTTAAATCCAAAGTGGTTCTTCTTTATGTCCATCTTAAATGTATCTTTATGAATCACTACCTATACCTTTTTAAATAACCACATTTCAAATTACACGTTATTTTATCTAACATACATGTCATAATAAAGAGTTCCTGATTGTCAACACATTGACTAATGTACACTATCTACTGTGTAGTCTTACAATTAATTCACTCAATAAACAAAAACACATCCCATGGTCCAGCAAAGGTGATTGTTTATCTGTGTCAAGTATTTTATCTGTTTCTGTGTCAAGTATATTATCTGTATAGTCAGCATGTGAATGGAGTGTAACACATGCTAGGGACTACACTAAGTCAACACCAGGGATATGTTAGCTGTTATAAATAGGGCCATCTTCGTTTCAATTCAATCAAATGTATTATGATGTTCAAAAGAATGTTGGATATAGACCTACGAAATACTCAATGGTAGATAATGTTGCATATGGTGCTACAACAAACTCAATAATAGATAACTTTGGATATGAACCTACACTCAATGATAGATAGTATTGGATATGGACTTACACCAAACTCAATGATTGCTAATATTGGATAGGGTTCTACAACAAACTCAATAACAGATAATGTTGAATATGGACCTACAACAAACTTGATGGTTGATAATGTTGGATTCAGATCTACAACACATTCAAGAAGTAGTTGTGAATCACACTGTGTTTTAAGGTGAACAGAAGTGTGTTGAATCAGCCAAGATCGAGAGATAAACACAAGTTTCCCGCCTTGTTTTAAGTGTGAGCTGTAGCTCACTCATTGGATAAAAGGTAAACATTGACACAAGTTATATTTAGATTGCAATGTTTACATCAGTGAACGCTCTAACCGGCTAACCATTTGGCTAGTGTTATGGTTGTACGGTTGCGTGCTGTGCAGCAGTTTCATCATTCTGGGATAAAATATCGGTAGAAATCAGTACACTTTAGACTCAATTCAAATAGATCTAATCTATGTTTAATAAACCTTTGAATTTTAATTATTTAATTTTTTTTTTGCAAAGTCAAACAATAAATGTTAGTATCTGCTTAGTTTGGTCATCAAATCGCGTCAAATCTTATCAAACTTCTTTACATTTCGTCACATCTTGTCAAAAGTCGTCAAATCTCGTCAAATCTCGTCACATCTCGCCACATCTCGCATCCTGTCGAGTCTCGTTACATTTGGGCATATCTCAACATGTTAAAAAATGTCAACAAGAGTGTTGGGAAATCCATATCGTTTAAACTAGATCTTGACCTTGTATCGACCTCATGACTAAGGGAGATAACGTAACATATTTTATACTCAAAAGCGGAAACAAATAGTCTAGTAAAATGTTTCTTTTTTAAATCTTCAGAAACAGCCAAGTTCAGCCAAGTCAACTGTAGTATAGAAAGTTGTAAAAAAATATTTAAGCGTTTAAAATAACATGTGATAATACATGTTTGTTATAACCTAAACTGAATATAAGATAATTCATTCAATGGGGCGGCGTAGCTTAAAGCGATTAAGCGCTATAGGTTTCTTACCCGAAAGTCTCGAGTTCGAATCCAGGTTCATGTTTCTGAGTCCACCCAACTCTGATGGGTATCTAACTCATGTTAGGGAAAGTAAAGACGGCTGGCAAAAATCTGACTACACCTTCTCTTCATATCCCAAGTCAAGAAACATATAAACTCTATTTCATCTGACGTTAAAGCCCCTATAAAACAAACACGACAACAAACTTGATAATTTTGATGTCCTTCCACACATAGTGATCTCACACAATAATTAAATAATTGATTTTCGTAATCAAGCATTTAAAAAATTAGACATATAACCTCTATGTTGTATTAGATTTGATGATTGTATTTAAACCATATTTCATTTAATTACTAAATAACAACCATAATCAAGCCAGGCTAACACGCCTTCTTTGTGTCCCTGATATTCTTATCAACCTCCACTTGTCCTGATGTTAGAAGGTCAAGACATGTCGCATGAACATGTCGCACACACAGTTAGATGACCAAAGTATTTGTCTCATGTTGTGAACACACCCGTCTGTTCATTCATATTCTGAGGCGTGGGAAAAGGCACCCGGAAGTATATCTTTAACACAAGCATAATGTCGTAAACTGCCGGACAGACGCAAGTCAAAACGTTTGATTCAAATGTTGGATGCTAACGCTCAACAAAAATGCAGATTCAAATGCCAGATAAAAACATCCAATCTACGCCAGATTTCAACCAATGTGGTATTGTCAAATAAAGAAGTTACATCCACCTCTGAGGTATGCTTTAAGTTTTATTGAATTTTTTAGTAACTTTTTTTGAAAAAAAATCTATATTTTGAAGCAATTTAAAAAAAAAATTTCACATTTAGAGTGGTTAATATAAAATAAAAATTAACCCATACCTCGTTCTCCTGAAATACACAAAACATTATTTTTTTTGCAATACATAAAAACATGATTTCTTTGCATTACATAAAAACATGATTTCTTTGCATTACATAAAAAACATGATTTCTTTGTATTACTTAAAGAACACGATTTCTTCGCATTACAAAAATAAAATATTTCCTTGCACTTCATAAATAACATGATTTTTTTGTATTACATACATAACAGATTTCTTTGTATTGCATAAAAAATTATTTCTTTGCATTACATAAATACAATTATTTATTTGTATTACATAAAAACATGTAAGACATGCTAATCAATTATAAATTCTACTTGAATAAGATTGGTATCTCATAGATTCACAGGTGTCTGGTATTTATTGTTAGCTTAAAAAAATAATACAACCATCAACAGTTTTATCAGTTTGGTGTATTTAGAACATGTTTCATTTATCTACAATGTCTTTTAGGACTGGCTGACCCGTATGACCCGGATGACCCACCCAAGCAAATGATTGACCCTAGACATACACGAACATGCACTACCCTGGGGTGTCTTGTTGGATGCTTGCTGCTACCTTGATACTACAGGTGACAAGATCAGCCTCGGGTAGGTTTGAGTTCAAGAAGTAGGGGCCTACCTCAGTGATAAAAGTAAATTTGGTTAACAAACACTTTTTTTGTTTGGACTTTGGAATATTTCTTTCTTGATAGTACAGGAAAAAATCTAACGTTGCTACTGTTTCGAAAGAAATAATATATTTAGTCAATTGGCATACTAAGTATATGAAAATATTACAACTTTAAGGATACAAGATACCCATGTTTTCGATAAAAAAATAATTTTGCTCCCCAAAATTTTTATTTTTTAATTCGGTACTAATACCTTTTGTCTATCTAACCCGAACATTTCGGACTTCTACGCCGTACGGTTATCCGTTTATTGCCATGTGAAACATGGTACCCCCCGGCAAGTTTTCACACTACTACGTGGACAGCGGCTATCTTCGAGCGAGTATTACATCATTTATTGCCCGCGAGGCACCATAAACTTTACAGCAATCTAAGGGCCAAGCACTCGTGTACCCGCTGGTGTAGTGACCTTTTCTTTTGTTCTACAAATAAGTGGGATAAACGTTGTTTTCTACCATGTAAAATTTGATGTCAAACTCCATATAAGGGCATGCGCGTAAAAATAATGAATGGGAAGAGATTCATTGATACGTTTGACCAATCATACAATAGTACAGTAAATCAAAATAATCTGCGATAGGTTGCAACTAACCACGTGTGCTAGGCAGCCATCTTGTTTCTACATAAACAAAACAATCGCCTGTCTTAGTTTGTTTACTTTATTTGCATATACTCTTTTATTTGTTGTTTTAAAGTTATAGAACAACATTAAGTTTAATAATTGAAACTTAGCCTAGAAATGTACTGTTGATTGTCACTGGAACACTATTAAACACTGTTTCGTACGCTTTATTATACTAAGCTGAAACAATGCGTCATGGACATATCTATCAGTTTGAAGAATGTACTGTCCATCCCCTTTATCCCCCTCATCCCCTTCTCGCCATTCAACCAACGGCCGGTTTATAATCTTGTTACGGCATGCTGTGATAGGCTTGAACGCGTTCATCAGGCTTTACACCGGACTGTATACGACACATGTGTTAATGTGTATGCCCGCCCATCTCTCCGTACAGGGTTTGCTAGCATCGAATGTAAATACTAGATGGGATAGCTGATAAGCATTCACTTAGGCCCTGTACTTGACCCTATCTACACAGACGTATTATTCACGGTTGAATGAACATTGGTAATCTATGGCTCATCGGTTCTTCACGCACTATCCAGCGGTGGGGTGGGGTGGGGTGAAGGGGCGTGTCTAACCTCAAGCGTTGTACCCAGCGTTGTGTAGTAGGCTATTATCATAAGGCAATAAACTTGTGTAAGCTACAATAGACATTCTATTGACGTGAGAAGACCGACTAACAAACAAAACTTAATCTGGTTTGATGATAGCTGTTCTGAGAATAACAATCGAATGATAGGATGTTTAAGACTTAACAGTCATTAATTTATTACCTGTTGTATGCATATTTTCTGCTTACACAGACAAATCTATCTTAAACTTACAACATGAATCAACGCGTATTTTATTAGCCAAATGGTTCTTCCACACATAACAAGAAGTCAATTTCTGTTTGCTATAAGAGGAAACGCACAGTGCCTTTTTCTGCCTTTCTTTTCACGTTTTCTCAACTTTGCATTTTTACTCAAAATTCAACATTCAAATCGCTAAGGCTTTGGAACCCTTAGTGTAACAGCACTGAAACATTCCACATGCATTTAGCATTATACCATCTACAAAACTACGTTTGTACATTAAGTTTACTACAATACTTTAGAAAATATCAATACTTATGTGACACCACCCCCTAATTTCTGTACATAAATTTACGTAAAAATTTGTAATAAAAATTGAGTACAAGCTATCGCAATGAACAAACGTAGAAATGTGTAGTTTGGTTTCGTAAATCTAAATCTTTCATCCGCTTTTTAAAATCTCTTATGGGAACAAAGCCTTAGCGATTTGAAAAGGTGTTAGTTTTCACACCTTTTCGCGGTTCCCATGGCAACCAGTACTGCTATTGACGGCCATATATTATTTTTGTCTATAGCCTAACAACTACTAACATATGTACTTATTAAATACCCAGAAATGCGTTAAATTAAAAAAAAAAATCTATCCGTGGTGTCTACCCTTAAAGATGCATGATTTTTGTCTAGACTACATACACATTTAAAAATGCATGAATTTTGTGTAGGCCATATACGTATTTAGATTCATGATTTCTATGTAGGCCATATAGATATTTAGATGCATGATTTCTATGTAGGCCATATACATATTTAGATGCATGATTTCTATGTAGGCCATATACATATTTAGATGCATGATTTCTATGTAGGCCATATACATATTTAGATGCATAATTTCTATGTAGGCCATATACATATTTAGATGCATGATTTCTATGTAGGCCATATATATATTTAGATACATGATTTCTATGTACGCCATATACATATTTAGATGCATGATTTCTATATAGGCCATATAGATATTTAGATGCATAATTTCTGGGTAGAAAATACAAATACCTTTAGAGATATATTTTTTTTAAAAATCCGTTTATCAGAAGAAATGGAAGTGAAGGGATTCGTGAGTTCTGATAGAATGGATGTACTGGTGGTGTTTGAGCAAGTTCAAGGGTACAACCTGAGTTGTCGAGACTATACAATGACTGTAGCAGACGACTGGGGCGATCAGGATCCAGACGATGAAGGGTGAGCACAAGGTTGTTCTGCTATTTATTCAACAAAAAACACATCCTAATTTCTGTGAATCTTGTACCGAACAACATGCAGTATTATCATTGGTTGTCTACTTGTGTTTGTGTTTCCTTTTTTTCTGTAAGGCCAGATTTCTCGTGCGATCCTTGTGGTGTGACGTCGTTCGATGGATCAGACGTGTGTGCATGTGTGTGCAGAAATCAGAAGGTCGATGAGAACATGATTGACGAGAACAGTAACATCATAATAAATATCACGAGCTCCAGACCCCCTTATACCAGCCTGATTCGCATTTACAGAGTGATAGATTACAGTTGAGTATTCGTGTTGGTTTCTAGCTGCTTATTTATAGAAGTAGATAATTGTATGTCGTGAGGGAAGTGGTAGAATATTTTATTGTATTATGTGCTGCATCTAAAGACTGAACACTCACGTGTGACTTTGCCTATCAGGTAGGTAACGGTGAGTTCTTACATTTTATTGGTTGAATTTAATTGATCCGCTTGATTTCGTCAGCTGATTTACTGTATTATTGATGATCTGTCGATAGTGTAGCGACTGAAATAAAAATAAACTTTGACTTGTCCAGTCTCATTTAGCGTATGATTAAAACTTACTTTAGTGTTTCAATCATTTATTTAAAGGCTAACCAAACGCTTGCTTTAAAAGATGATCGAACGCTTGTTCAGTATTGCAGTTAAAAGCTAACTGTGTTGCAATTTTTAGTGCTTAATTATCAAACCTGTGACCAGTTTCTTGCATGGGTCTAGAATCAATAAATTGACATTATTTTCAGTCCGACCGGGTAAAGTTGTCAAGTTAGACGTTGTTGACTTGACTCCCAACCAGGCTGTTCTTGTGTTTGGACTGAATGAGTTCTCAAAAAGTCTGGTACCCGAACTCAGCTACTTGGGTTTACAGTTACGGTACCGGATACGTCTGACACGGCTCCAAGACTTTGTGGAAACTCTGGAGGTAAGGGGGGGGGGTGAGGGTGATGGTGTAATTTTAGATAGTTTGATGGAAGATGTTGTGCTGAGTTAATGGTTTGATAGTAGATGGTAGATGGTTTGATGGTTTGATGGTTTGATGGTTTGATAGTTTGATTGTTTGATGGTTTGATGGTTTGATAGTTTGATTGTTTGATGGTTTGATGGTTTGATGGTTTGATGGTTTGATAGTTTGATTGTTTGATGGTTTGATGGTTTGATGGTTTGATGGTTTGATTGTTTGATGGTTTGATTGTTTGATGGTTTGATGGTTTGATGGTTTGGTGGTTTGATGGTTTGATGGTTTGATGGTTTGATGGTTTGGTGGTTTGATGGTTTGACGGTTTAATAGTTTGATGGTTTGATGGTCTGATGGGTTGATGGTTAAAAAATTACTTTCTTTAATTATATTAATGCACTACTATTTATATCACTATATATAAAAGCGTGGGCCGCTATAGTAATAAGTATTTAAACAAGCGGTCCACGGTTTTATTAGTAGTAGTATAAATAGTAGTGCATTAATATGTTAAAGAAAGTAATTTTTTTTTATATTTAAAGGAACCGCAGATTTATTATATTTTTAAAAATTATTTTATATTTAATAAAAATGTTATTATTTTCTTCTTTTGGTGCATTTATGAAAGCTTGTAATTATAAACGTTTTTATGTATTTATTATTTTTATATTTTTGTTTTGATTTAAAATATTTTTAAAATTGTTGTTTACTTTAAATTTCTTTAAATTTCAGTTGACAATAAATAAATCATATAATACTACGGAGTTCCCTAACTACAGTGCCATTAAGTTCAACGGTCTAGCACCATACACTAGGTACCAAGTGTCGGTTCGAGGTGTGGGCGGCGGCGGGGAGGGCGAGAGCTCGAGTATCCTCTTTCATACACATAAATCAGGTGAGTCATCGAGAAACACACGTTTTGTGAGCTAATAGGCTGGCATTAAATTATGTTTTTCCGTATCCGTTAGGTGTAAAACGTCGAGATTTCCAAAAATCTCGATTTTTTTTTGCACGATTACAAGACTTTCTCTATAGGCCTACTTCGTATATACGAGAAAGTTAAAAAAGCATAAAAAGTGCAATTAATATTATATTTTATCTAATGTAAGCATATAAAAATGAATACATTTCCAGTAAAAGCCATTCACAAAATGTGAATGCACATTGGTAATCTTATATAATATTCTAGAGAAATTTTATTCAAATTTATTCAAATTTATTCAAATTTATTCAAACAACGGTTACAATTGTAGGCACAAAGGCCTTTTTTCACATTGGCCGTTTAAACAAATAAAGCAATTCAATAACACATAGCAGTAACACATAGCACTGAAAATGTGGAATAAAGAAACAATGGTACATAGCAATCATACATAATGAGATAAAAAAGAGAATATAATAGATGAATGAGAAATGTTACAATGAGTCAGTTAGGTCATTAAATAATTTTAGTTTTAATTTAGATTTGAATATATTTTCAGATCTAGATAGCTTTATTTTATTAGGAAGATTGTTCCACAAATTAGAACCAGAGTAGGCGAAGCTATGTTTTTGGAAAAAGGTTGAATAAGGGAATGGTAAATTGAGACGACGACCTAATTTTATGTTAACCCTATATGGCATAGCGTTGCAGTTTTGCAACAATACTTTAGGAGTAATCAAGTACTGTATTATTTAATATTTTGTTTCGTTTTCAACTAATTTTACTCCGGATAGCACTTTTTATTACATTTTATACCGGAACTCTTTTGAAAAGAAGATTCTTCTTTTTCAAATCGGACATTTTTAGAAGCGATCTACACTTTTCTGCTTTTTGCTAAATGGTAAGTATAAAATTACGTTAAAACCTGGTTAAAATTATAATAAACTAGCTGAAAAAAAGGTAATCCCTTAGTTTAGCGTCGGTTATTATTCCGGAATCGTATAGCAGTAAAAAACAGTAAAACAATGCCAAAGTCTGTCACACACTTCCGGAATTCACCGGAAGTACTGTAAACAATACTTTATTTGGCGTCATCTTTTATTTTTATACAGAATGTTTAAATTTTGGATAGATTTATTTTTGTAATCATTTTTACATTTTGTAATCATTTTTACTATTTTCGTAATCTAGATTTTTTTACTTGGTCTAGCAGCTAGATATCTAGCTAGATCTAGATCTAATTAATTAATAGTTTTTCTCACTAAATCTAGAATTTACGCAATTATCAATTTAAACATGACCACTGAATAATAGACATCCATATTTAATCCATTAGGCACTAATTTTGGAGTTTTTAGTTCTTTTTAAACTAAATTACTTAATTTAATATTTATTGTCAATCACTGCCATGTCCAACACATCTCTCCATGACAACTCTTCTAACCCTTGAAGGTAAAGAAAACCACAAATCAGGTTAGACTTTTTAAGTGGCCATGCACAAGAGTTCCTCACTAGTGATCTCCAAATAGTGGTCACGTGGTTTATTTTTAAAAAAAAAATTGGTTGTCATTTTTGTGGCTGGTCTTATACAAAAAGGGTTGGCGATATTTGATTTATTTTTTCATAGACTGATAAAACTAATAATGCTTTACTATGGAAATCAATTTTGTAATATGGAAATCGATATTTAAAAAGTTGTAGTATTTTTGATGAAACCAACTTTTAAATTTAGCCTTCATTCTCCAACGCAAATTTTAAAATGCTTTTCTGGCATATATAGCCCTGCCACCTATAGCTTGTTGTTATAACGTGAAAGTCCCGCCATTTTGCGCGTGGTAAACATTTTAAAAACTAATTAGTAGAAGGTCTCTGGAATTTGGCCGAAAAATCGTCGGAAGTCAAGCGTCCGGTCCGGACGCCATATTGTTGTTAGCAACCGACCACGCCTCCAAGTTAGCGAGAAATACTATTAATTAATGGTAGCAAATCCGCTGCAAGCCAAAAACATTAAATTATTACATTTGACTTCATTATTTATATTTATATATGTTTTTTTTAATTTTTAGATCTACTAATTTAAATCTACTATTATATTTATTCTTGTTTTCTTTAGTCGATTAAACTTAAAAAATTAAAACATTAATTTACTACAATCGACTTTCAATTTATTTATATTTCAATGGTCAAATAAACCATGGTTTACCGTAACTCTAGCTACCGAAACTCAACAAACATTACCCGATAATTTCCGACGCTAAACTAAGGGATTACCGAAAAAAATATATTTACAATAACAACTATGCATTAGTACTAATTTAGTTGATTTCACAATAAAATTCTTAATATTTCATTAGTAAGGCCTACGTTTTGTATTGTTGTAGTAATGCAACTACATGCAACGGAATAAATAAAAATGGCTGCTCTGAGCTAGACTTTAGTTTACTTGGTAATTATTTCTAGACACAAAATAGTTTATTTTATGATGTGAAATACATTTAGTGTTGTGGCATATTATTTAAAGCTTCTAGATCTAGTTTTTGCCTATAATAATCATAATAAATTATAGCCTAACAATAGTTTTATTAGTTTTATTTATATATTTATCGTTAAGACTAGAGCTAGACTAATGAATAACCTTTTGTTTTTATTTTAGGGTTTCACATATTCATAACCATGGATCCAAGAGTCTAATTTGAAAGTCTTCTACCAGTTTATTCTGAGCTACTCCTTTTGGCTCAAAAGATAGTGAGTTGTCCAATGATGAAATAGAGAACGTAAACAGTACCCGGGTCCTATCGGATGTTGGTGATGAAGATTTGTCTGACGTAGTTGAAGGTAACATATTATTATTGCATACTTTAAAGGTTTGATTGTAGATTAGTAAAGCATGTATTGTTTTGTATACAATTATTGCATAATTTATAACCAAATAATGTTCTCAAAATTTATTTCTACAGAGTATGCCCATTTGCGAAAAATGATGAAACTCCTCAGGACCTTCTCAATTGTCTACACCAAGGTCTTCATTAGCAACAACAGAATGATCAGTCCCAGTAAACAGCAAATGTTCCACCATTTCCTGATCCTAGGAGAGAAGCCAAACATCAGAGGCGGCCATTGGATTATTTCAACGACATCTTTATAGATAATCTGTGTTCGGACAGTTGTGTATCAATCCAACCTGTACTGTCCTCTAACATGACATCAACAGTCCTTTAGCACTGGATAAAGATTATTCCCGGAAATTAGATTTTACATAAACATTGTAAAAAATTCCTAAATGCCGAGTGTATTGGAGCCTTACCACCAAGTGTGTTACGGTCACATACGTCATGACCATCAACAGATTCAAGCGGAATAAGAATAATCTGCACCTGTCAAACAATGTCCTCCACAGGACAAACAATCCATTAGCACTGGATAAGAATGAGCTAAAACATTTCCTAGGAATTGTGTGTATTACATAAAGATTCTAAAGACTCTTAGATGCAGAGTGTATTGGAGCCTTACCACCAAGTGTGTTACAGTCACATACATCATGACCATCAACAGATTCAAGCGGAATAAGAATAATCTGCACCTGTCAAACAATGTCCTCAGCAGGACAAACAATCCATTAGCACTGGATAAGAATGAGCTAAAACATTTCCTAGGAATTGTGTGTATTACATAAACATTGTAAAAACTCATATATGCAGAGTGTATTGGAGACTTGCGACCAAGTGTGTTACGGTCACATACGTCATGACCATCAACAGATTCAAGCGGATAAAGAATAATATACACCTGTGAAACTATGTCCTCAGCAGGACATAAACAATCCACTAGTGCTGGATAAAGATGAACAAAAACATCTCCTGGAAATTTTGTTTTACATAAACATTGTAAAAAAAATTCTAGATACCAAAGGTCTTGGTGCCTTGCCACCTAATGTGTTACTGTCACAGACATAACCATCAATAGATTTGAGTGGATTAAGAATAAGCTACACCTGTCAAACAATGTTCAAAGGGCAGAAGTTGACCAATGTCGGAACTATGTGCTTATCAAACCCCATGCCATCTGAGATTCTAAGTATTCATGAGAAAATCGACCCATTCACATATCGTAGGCAAAAGCAGTCCAACCTACAACCATGGAAAGCCATATAGATGGGCTACAAAGTTTTTGTTGTGTCCAACAACTTGTATAATCCAAGATTTTGAAGTGCATACAGGTAAAGCTACAAAGGGACAAGATGACAAAGTGCTGTTGCTAATATTGAGCAGACATTATTTCAGAGTGTTCCCCAATATGTTGGGCTCAAGATTTACATAGACAATATCATTTAGTTGCAGGTTGTCCTGCACCAAGAATGCACAGAAGTTTTTATTTGTTGTATAGCAAACAAAAAAAAATGCTAATAAATTTTTTACTAAATAAACCTGCATGTAATTTTTCAGTTATTTTTTTCTCTTTCAGTGTACATGTTTTTACTTTTGTTTTCATCATAAATAAACTTACATGTTACTATTGTTACTCTCAAATGATTTGTACAAGTTATTTACATTTCTATCAACAATTCTATATAAATATTTTTTTTTCTTATTATGGAAAAAAAGTTTGATCGTTGCGCATAGTTGCAGAATTGCAACGACCAAAATTGTTGTGATATTTATCATCTATTCAAATAAAAAGTTCCCTACATCTCAAGTTAGTCCATTTGCTGTAGAAATATGAAGTCAAAAATTTTTTACCAAGTAAACCAATAATTCATGCAATAAAGGGTTAAAAGAAAATAGATCTGATAAGTAAGAGGGGGCTGTTTCGTGGAATATTTTATATAAGAAAATTGATTTAGTATATATTATCTTTTTATTTAATGGAAGTATTTTAGTTGTAAGAAAAGAATCCATACTACTAGACAAGCCAGTAACCAGTTTTATAGCCCTTTTTTGTAAAGAAAGAAGAGGACGCTGCTTAGATATAAAGCTGCCGCTCCACACTACAGAAGCATAATCCAACCTGGATTGAATAAAAGCCTCATAAAAAACCAGCCTGCTCCTATAGTTGAGAAAGTTCTTTATCCTTGCTAACTGAAAGGTTGTCTTTAATAAGGACATTCTTAGAAAATGAATATGGTCAGACCAAGTGAGGTTGTGATCTATAAACAATCCTAGGCATTTGTAACTGTCTACCTGTTCAATGTTTGAATTGTCTATAGTAATGTTTAATGCGGTGGATGGAAGACGAAGGCGTTTCTGATGAGTTGTAATAAACATTGACTTGGTTTTATCGGGGTGAAGTTTCATTTTGTTAAATTTTGTCCAAGTTGCAAGCTGATTGGCACATGTTTGAAGTTTGTAACTGAGTGACTCAGCACTGTCTGCAAAGACATGCAAAGAAGTATCATCAGCGAACATCTCGCACTGACCAGCGTCAATATGTAATGGAAGATCATTAATGTATAAAGAAAAAAGTAAAGGACCTAAGATTGAGCCCTGTGGAACCCCTATATTAACATATTTCTGTGAAGAGATGGTATTAAGGTGAAACACGCGTTGAGATCGGTTAGATAAAAAGGAGTGAAGTAACCTAACTGTAAAGTCGTGGAATTTGTATGGAATTAGTTTTTTTAAGAAGTATGGTGTGATCAATAGAATCAAAGGCTTTTCTGAAATCGACAAACAGCGAGCCACAGAGTAGGTTTTTGTTAATATTTATAAGCCAGTTTTCATTCATCTTAATCAGAGCAGTGTGACAAGAATGAAACTTTCTAAACCCAGACTGATTACTATGGAAAAGCTTGAACTTTTCTAGGTAATATGTATAATAGATTGACGACAGAAGCCTGTGGTTGTATATAACACGTTTATTGGGTCTAACTACATCACGATGGTAACACACAGAGAGGACGGAAGGAAGTACACAAGGGACATCACTCAAGATAACAATATTATAAATATAACTAATACAGAAGAGTGAGTTCCCTTGACCTCACAATTATTTCAATCTATTACATCCCTTTACCCTTAGAACACAATAACACATCTCTCAATAGAACAATTGATAGTATCCTAAAATCACCAATTATATTGTAACATGAACACTATGGTAGATTACATCCTTACAAACAATGCACAATATGCTACAACATAATCAAAATACAAAACAATAATGTCAAAGTCCTTTTGACCTTTAAAATCATAGGTCTAACTTATTTGGGACTTTGATTGTCCTGCTTGACCTTCTCAGTGGCTTTTGATTTGGTGACTCAAGATTCTGACCATCTGGATTCTCTATCTCAGGAGGTCTAGGATTTAAATCATTAACTCCAGAATTTACATTTTCTGACTCCAGACAACTTGGTTCACTCATATCAACAGAACTTGGTTGTGGAACAGAGTTGGTGTCAACTGTTCAGATTTGGTGGGATTGACAGATTCACACTTATTATCTGCACAAGTTATTTTTAACTTTATAAGACACAGGTCCTGTACATTGAACAATTTGACCTGGTATCCATTTTTCCTTTCTCCCATAATTTCTTAGATACACATTCTTATTAACACCAAATTCTCTTTCAATGGATGTTTTGTCATGATTTAATGGAACTATTTTTGAATTGGCATCTGAAAGTATTATGCTGTTATTCAGATCCTTGACTGACATAGATTTCTTTGATTGATCACATTCCTTATTACTTAAAACATTTGAAATTGCCATATCACCATAATCATTTATTAAGTTACAAATACTTTGTTTAGGCAACTCTGACTGATAATGGACTGCATCTTCTCCATCTTTTATATTATCTTCACAAAGGTTTTTATTTCTTATTTAATATGGCCTTAAGTCATCATTCACAGACTCTTCAGGCCAACCATTCTTACAGAATCAGATACTTTTATTAAGCACTTATCTCTTTGTGTTTCTCTTTTAATATCATTCACATTTATATTGGAGTTATCCATGATAGTGAAGAGAACAAATACATCTTCTGGTACATAGCTCAGGCTTTGGTTTTTTAAAGGTAATCTACTAAGACTATCTGCACTATTCTCAGATCCAGGTTTGTATTTCAATTCATAATTGTATGCAGTTAGTGTGATAGCCCATCTTTGAATTCTTGGTGAGGCATGCTCAGGTAGGGTTTTGTTTTCTCCAAATAAACCTAGCAATGGTTTATGATCTGTAAAGATGGTGAACTTCCTACCAAACAGAAACTTATGAAATTTCTTAACACCAAAAATGATGCCTAAGCCTTCCCTATCTAACTGAGAATAATTTTTCTCAGCCTGGTTCAAAGATCTACTGGCAAAAGCAATGGGTCTGTCACCCTTCTCATCCATGTGGGACAAGACTGCTCCTACACCATTTGGTGAAGCATCACATGTTAATATAAGTCTTTTCCCTGGGTCATAGTGAGTTAGTAAGGTGTCAGCAGACAAAGCCTCTTTTGCTGTATTAAAAGCAGCTTCTTGTTGTTTACCCCAGTGCCAAGTTGCATTTTTCTGTAGCAGCTTGTACAGTGGTGATAGTTTACCAGACAGATTTCCTATGAACTTTGCATAGTAATTTATCAAGCCCAAAAAAGCTCTTAGTTGTTGGGTATTTTCAGGTTTGGGTGCTTCTTTAATGGCTTTTGTTTTCTCAGGTTGAGGTCTGATGCCTTGTTTGCTCAATACATAACCAAGAAAACTAATTTCTGTCAACATGAATTGACATTTATCTTTGTTTATCTTTAAACCTTTTTCACCAACAATTTTTAATACTTTATCAAGTGTTTTAAGATGTTCAGTGTCATTCTTACCAGTTATGTACACATTGTCAAAGTAAACGCAAACATTTGGAATGTCCTTAAAAATACTGTCCATGACAGCTTGGAAAATTCCAGGGCTAGATGATATGCCAAAACATAGTCTTTCATATTGGTAGAGTCCTTTATGTGTGTTTATAGTCGTATAGACTTTTGAATCTGGATGCAGTTCTAGTTGAGTGTAAGCATGACTAAAGTCTAATTCAGTGAATTTGTCTCCTCCTGCCAAATTCAAAGAAATTTCCTCAATGTTAGGTATAGGGTACCTATTTAGCTCTATTTGCTTATTCAGTGTAGTTTTGTAGTCTCCACAAATTCTTATAGAACCATCCTTCTTTAACACTGGCACAATGGGTGTCGCCCAATCGGAATAGTCTACCTTCTTTATAATGCCATTAGATTCTAATCTGCTTAGCTCATTTTCAATTTTATTCCTCATTGCATAAGGTGGAACTCTAGCTTTGCAGTATCTTGGATTTGTATCTTTAATGCTTAACTTCACTGTTCTATCATTTAGTAAACCTGAATTACCAAAAACACATTTATTTTCAGATATAACTTTATCTAGTGAAGTAAGACTAGATTCTTTTACATTCTTCAATGAACAAATACTCTCCCAATTTAACTTAAGATCACTTAACCAGTTCCTACCTAGTAATGGCGGTCCATTTCCTTCAACCACAAGAAGAGGAAGTTTAACACTTTGACCATTATAACTTACATGAACCATACACTCTCCTATTACCGGAACATTGTCACCAGTGTATGTTGTTAGACACTTGTGACACGGCTGTAGAGGCACTGATTCTCCTGTGACAGCGTCAAAATCTTTCTTTGTTATGACTGTTAGAGATGCTCCAGTGTCAAGTTGGAAGCTGATGCTCTTACCGTTGATATAAATTGGTACATTGATGGGAGCATGACTTATTGATTTCACAGAGAATAGGTTGAAATCCGGCTGCGAATCAGTTTGAGCATTTTCACAGGTAGAGTGGTTCATTGGTTGGGTTAGGTAGTCTTGGTGAGAGTTAACATAGTGCTGCCTTTGGTTGCGGTACTGTCTTGACTGGCTAGATTTAGCAACAGACGAAGACTTTGCAAAGCAGGCCTTGGCAATGTGACCTTGCTTACTGCACTTATAACAAGTTGCAGACTTGAACTTGCACCGATGAGATGCATGGGGACCTTTGCATCGATGACATTTTTGATAATTATTACTAGATTTAGATCTAGGATTTGAACGAGCAGGCTGTTTAGCATAAGTTGGAATGCTCTGATGGGGTTGATGTTTATTGACTAACCTGCTGTTTACTGCATGGATCTCTGAAGGTGCTAAAGATCTCGCCGCATCTGATGACTGCTGGGATGACATTGCAAGTTGTATTGCTTTTTCCAATTTTAGATCTGACTCGAGCAGCAACTTTCTTTGAATATCAGGGCTGTTTACACCTGTCACAAACTTTTCACATAATCTGTCAGACAGCGTATCGCCGAATTCACAAAATCTACTTAAATGACGTAAAGCAGCAACATATTCTGATATTGACTCGTTTGGTTGACGAGTCCTACTGTCAAATCTAGCTCTACATAAAAACTTTGATGGGGTAGGCGCATGGTGGTCTGTTAGCAATTTGCTCAGCTCGTTAAAGCTCTTGGTAGTTAGACTAGCTGGTGCGCATAAGTCTTTTAGTAGCCTAAATTGTTGAGGCCCTATGACTGTTAACAAAACAGCTCTCTTTTTGGCTTCTATCGTCACGTTGTTTGCTTCTAGGTAAAAGCTTAACCTCTCTAGGTAATCTTGAATGATTTCATCATTCGCATCAAATTCTTTTATTTGGCCATACAGCGCCATAATTCTAGAAATAATTAGCTAATAAGCTCTAGCAAACCTCTTTTTTGCGTAAGTAGGTGCTCTTTCTAGTAGATGTTTATCCTTCGTCGCCAGTTATAATAGATTGACGACAGAAGCCTGTGGTTGTATATAACACGTTTATTGGGTCTAACTACATCACGATGGTAACACACAGAGAGGACGGAAGGAAGTACACAAGGGACATCACTCAAGATAACAATATTATAAATATAACTAATACAGAAGAGTGAGTTCCCTTGACCTCACAATTATTTCAATCTATTACAATATGAAATGCATTTGTTTATATGTATTTCTAGTGGCTTGGAGAGGGAAGAAAGTATAGAAATTGGCCTGTAGTTATTAGCATCTTGGATGTTACCTTTTTTGTGTAGTGGTATAACCTTAGCATGCTTAAAATGTGTCGGGTAATAATGCTTGGCAATACAGAGGTTATAGACATAGGTTAAAACTTCGGAAATTATTGGAGCTGAAATCTTCAATACATTATTAGAAATATCATCAAACGAAGTTGTTGAAGACGGTTTAAGAGATCTTAGGCTAACATAAACTTCATGAACAGTGAGAAGCGGAATGATCAGCTCTGTCCTACCACGGTGAGCAGAATTACAAAAAATTTTAAGCTCCTCACTGATTGTGTAATCAGCATCTGTGTTGAGCGCTACAGATGATATAAAATGATTGTTAAAGTCATCAGCAGATATCTGGCAATGTCCAGCTGTATTACATGTGCGTTTTTTTCTAATTATTTGATTTATAGCAGTCCAGATAGATTTGGAATTAGGTTTGCCTGACAGCAGCTTATTAAAATACTCTTTCTTCGACCTACGCACGAGCAGTTTGACATAATTTCGCTGCCTACAAAAGTCCTCAGAAGTTCCATAACGTTTAAGCCAGTCTCTTTTATTAATTGCAGATTCGATATTGTTGTTAAACCAAGAAGGTTTGTATGTAGTCTTAACTCTTTTAGAGATTTTAGGAATATGTTTATCATATATAGTATAGAAAATACGCAGCCATTCAGAAATGGCAAGATCGGGACAATTATAATTGTATACATTGCAGAAGGGGGCAGCCAATAAATCCGAAAGAAAAAGATTTTCATTAAATTTTCTAAAAGAGCGATAACTTATAGTTATGTGTTGCCGCGAAGGTACACATAATCTTTTTGTCGAAAAAGTACAACAAACAGGGAAGTGATCACTAACACCACAAGAGGGGACACAGACCTCTATTAGGTTGCAGTCAGGTGATGCGTATATGTGGTCAATTATTGTACTAGATTTATCATTTACCCTGGTAGCCGTGTGCACAAATTGTTTTAGATTCAAAGAATCAATAATATCTTGCCAATATCCTTGAGGTTTTAATAAATTTATATTAAAATCTCCCAATATGATATATTCATTGTTAGTAGATAAAACGGTATCCATCATGGAGCAAAAACGATCATACCAATCCATGTTTTCACATGGATTTCTATAAAGGAAGCAAATTAAAATTGCCGGATGGTGTTTGCTTTTTTCGAGTTCAATCCAAATACATTCTATATTGTCCGTTGACAGATCCATCCTGTACTTGAAACGAATTGAGGAGTGGACATAGACACAAAGGCCAGTTTCTTTGTGTAAGGATGGGTCTCGGCGTATTAGGTTATAATCAGAGACGGATATCTCAACATCATTTATAAAAGATTGTAATCGAGTTTCAGAGAAACCAAAGATATGGAAAGGATTGTTGGAATTGTTTAAAATTTTTAGAACTTCATGGTGTTTATTAAATATGTGGAAAATATTTAAATGACCCAATTTTAGCCCACTTTGTGAGGGCCAGGATGATGAAAATAGACAATGCATAAAGATAATAAAATATCAATGAATAAGAGATGTTATAAACAAAAATCAATATAATGAACTAATTAAACAGAATCAATATAATTGTCTTACAATTACACGCTTTGTCATCCAATAAACAAACACTCGCTGCTCTTCACACTGCCTTCACTATAATTAAAATAGTACAGTGAGCTAAACTAGTAAATAGTAAGTGAAAAAAGTTAGGTTCCAGGAAGGCGCTTAAGCGACAACATTAGAGCTTGATGAAGCAACAAAGGGCTAAAGCCCATTAAGTGATGTAAGCCTGGGCTAGAGTTCAATTGATCTGAAGATATTGTTGGAAGCAAATCAACAGTCGAAACCAAATCAGACGTTGTACCTTTTACGTTTGAAAGTTGCACATGGTCTTTATCTGTTAAGCTGACGGCTCTTTGGGGATACTTTATATTTTTAGCAAGAATGCTGCTTCCAATTTTAGTCAAATGAATACTGTCACTGTACAAGCGTTGTCTCGGGGCTCCTGACTTCGCAGTGAAAAAAGGTGTATTGTTTATAAAACAGTATTTATAACTAATGCAGAAAGATTGTAAAAATCTATTATTTATATCTATCAACTATAAAATAGCGAGATATACAAATCTGTTAGTCAGTGATTCACTGAACGATTGTACTGTCATAGTTTAGATACTATATGTATGGTCGTTATGATAAAGTTAATAATGGAATCTGGGTGCCAGCAATGGTTCCAGTTAGCTAAGGCTGCCCATTTAGATTCACCGTGATGATGGGGTACTATTACTGAGGGTTTAAACCTCTTCAGCTAATGTAAAAAAAAAATCTCTCGAGCAATTTTTATTTGAGAGACCAAAGCTGCTTCACAAATTGAGCATTTCTCTCATACATGTAACCATCCACGATACATCGTTTACTTACCAGGGTTTTATTTAATTAATCTTTTAAAATGTTTTTTATTTATTTTCTAAAAGTTCCAGTCCATCCGCCTGTCTACAATGACATCACCTACTCCAGTACTCTGGAAAACGACGCAGCAGAACTTGAAACAGTATACGTTCTTTGGGAGGTAGGCCTACAACATAAATAGCAACTATTTATTTCATTGTTTTTGTTTTAAACTAGCACCATAGTTAATGTAGAAATCGCAGTCACCTTTGTAATGTATTTATAGAACCAGCCGTTTTTTTTTCCTAGGAAATTCCGCGATCAGCTGCAGGCGGAAGTGACGTGTCTTACAAGCTGGAGGTTAAGGCCAACGGAAGTACAGAATATTATAACAACCACACCCACAACGCCATCTACTTGAAGAAAGCGAGAGACGACGAGCTGACGATCAAGATCTGGTCGGTGAATGAAGTTGGTCAATCAGAAAACTACACCGAGGTTCGGATCCCTGCTGAAAGGGGTAAAAACAACTATGAGTTTAACCCTATAATATACAC
Source organism: Physella acuta (assembly GCF_028476545.2). Taxonomy (NCBI): domain Eukaryota; kingdom Metazoa; phylum Mollusca; class Gastropoda; family Physidae; genus Physella; species Physella acuta. The sequence goes on from NW_026733449.1 coordinate 154,070, forward strand.
ATTGATTGCTCCAAAAATTAATAAACCATTGAGAGGCGTACTACGGAATGGCGGGTGGGGCGGCCAACCCGGGCACCGACCCTAAGGGGGCGTGAAACGTAGTAAAAAAAAGTTCATTCTATGCTGCATCACTGAATTATAAAGAGTAGGAAATAAAATATTGTATCTGTTTTGTACATCGACTGTGAGACACCTAAATAAAAACTGTTATTGGAAAATGATTAGTAGTTCGCCTAGGGCGCCGGAATGGATTACTACGCCCCTGACACCAGCCTCTTTAGTCCCCATGGACTGTTAGCAGTTCCGTAACTACGGACATGTTTTTTTTATTGTATTCGTATCTTATATGAAAGCTAGAAAACTATATAAGGAAAAATAGCCTTTTTATGCAAATTATTCCATGGTTGCCCGTTCGTTATATTACAAACAAAAAACAGTAGTTAAAGCTTTAAAACATTTTTGTGTGTACACATTAGCATAGTCCTAACCCATTATGGTTTGTTAGTCGTTTGTGTCGTATACTGCTACCCACCACCCACCCACCCCCATTCTTTAAACTTTGTGATTCGTTATACGTTATAACCCACACCCCCAATATTTCTATTCGTTAAATCCAAGCCATTTGGGGTACACCCCCCCCCCCCACACACACACCTTATAATACATTTAACCCTCACACACCCCCCTCCCTAAAAAAATTGCTAAACCCCCCCTTATGATACGTTAAACCCTCAAACAGCCCACCCCCCTCCCCCACTTTATGATACGTTTATCTCTCACATAGCCCACCCCCACACCTTATGGTACGTTTATCCCTCACACAGCCTCCCCCCCTCACACTTTATGATACGTTTATCTCTCACAACCCACCCCACCTTATGATCCGTTTATCCCTCACACAGAGCCCTCACCACCACGGATGGTAGCGGAGTTTTATCCTGACGATGAGGTCAAGGTCAGGGTGCAGACAGAAAGTGTGAGCAGTGCTACAGCCCTGGCACTCCTATGGTGTGAGTGGGACAGTCAGGTGGGCGGATGCAAGGTCAGCCTGTGTTGACACTGTTGTGCCGTCATTTGAATTTGGCACATCTAATTGTAGTGTGACGAAATATATAGGCCTACTTAGTTTTCAAAGGCATTTATATTTAAAATAAAATAAAATAAATTTTTAAGTCGTAATTCTTTTAATTAAAACAAACTACCCTTTTATTTCAAATGTATCTACCTCGTCAATGTAGTAAATATAACCTCGTAATATTATTCTACCTTGCCATACCCTAACATTGCCTTGGTCCACATACCCGTAGCTTAGTCTAACAATATACATAACCTTAACGCTATAATTTAAGATTTTGTTAGATTAAAGTAAAGACATTATATCCGCAACAGGAATATGCAGGTATTTAATAAAATTCTTCCAAAGTATGAGTAGTCCAGGACTTACCCCCCCCCCCCCACACACACACATACACAAAGTGCAGCTGTGTGATTTGCTTGACCAGAACTTTACCCCCCCCTCACATAGTGGAGCTGTATAATTTGTTTGACCAGGACTACCCCCCCCCCATGATTTATTTGACCAGGACTACCCCCACACACACATACTGCAGCTGAATGATTTATTTGACCAGGACTTACCACCCCATGATTTATTTGACCAGGACTTACCCCCCCCCCCACCCCCATGATTTATTTGACCAGGACTACCCCCACACACACATACTGCAGCTGTATGATTTCTTTGACCAGGACTTACCCCCCCCATGATTTGTTTGACCAGGACTTACCCCCCCCCCTCTCATGATTTATTTGACCAGGACTACCCCCACACACACATACTGCAGCAGAACGCCACCACGTCAGCCGACCCTGATGTTCTAGAACTGCTCGTCCCCCTCTCCACCACCCCCCGGGTCAACACCAGCTCCCTCCCCGTGCTGCACTACGATCTGAACGACACAACGCAGACACTGGCTCACCCACTCACAGCCACAGGAACGGTGACGGTCAACACGGGGTCAAGGCCAGGCACCGAAGAGCCTGATGACTGTTTGTCTGAGGTCAGAAGCGCGTGCAGGAGGGAGTGGACAGACGGCTGCTGGTGTGGGGTGCTCCATCTTCTGGACGAGGGGGCAAGCCGGGACCATGAGATGACCCCGACCTCAGTATACGAGCAGACGACCGAACCTGTACAGACGGGAGGTGCATCAACCAAACTTAACCTATCCATCATGGTGGATGGTAGATGGATGGGGATGGTACCAGCAGAATGTTACTTCAATAGTAGTTCAAGTACGATATCTAGTTTTACATGTTATTATATTACAGTAGTTAAGTACAATATTTAGTTTTACATGTTATTTTATTACAGTAGTTCAAGTACGGGATTTTACATGCTATTTTATTGTAGTCAAAGTTCGATGTGTATTATTACATTTTATTTCAATTCACTCTAACAAAAGTTAAATAAAGATCTTTGTATTATTTTAAATTTCAATCTATGAGATTCAGAGATTTAATAATGGCACTTAATCTAATCTGTAGGAAGAACTGAAGAAACTTAATCTATGTTATTCGGATGTCTTTATTGTTATCTTTTCCCCCAAACACAGTTTTAGAAGTATTTTAATTTAAATAATCAATTAGTTATATACTTAACTTTAGTTTTGTTAATTTTCTTCAAAAACGTGCATAAATTGGACTTGCATATCATTATGTAGTGCTCATCTTGTAAGAAGGACAACATGATAGAAGTTTAGTTGATGTGTGTTGTTGATGTGAGTTCTCTTTCCACAAGACAGGGCTGAGGTAGTGGTGAGCCACTACACGGGAGGGGGCGGGCAGCTGTACCTGAGGGTCAGTCAAGCGTGTGACAGCAGCTCGGCCAGACAGTTTTTGGCTGACAGCTTTCACGTGTCAGCCTCGGTGGACGGGGGCTGTCAGTCACGTGAGTACCACGTGATCTCGTCCCTTCACGTGATCTGATGTAACAGTGATACTAACGCTGAGGCCCACTGTTGTAACAGTGAGACTAACGCTGAGGCCCACTGTTGTAACAGTGAGACTAACGCTGAGGCCCACTGTTGTAACAGTGAGACTAACGCTGAGGCCCACTGTTGTAACAGTGAGACTAACGCTGAGGCCCACTGTTGTAACAGTGAGACTAACGCTGAGGCCCACTGCATTGATACCATCTTGGAAGTTTACAAAAATAATTGTATTTTTGTTTAAAAAGTAAAGTTCCTATTTTAGACCTGGCGACAGATGAAGTGGAATTCATATCTCATTAACTGGTCATATGAAGGGATGTATGGTCAGCGCTATGCCCAGCCACCTTTGATTTCCCTAATATGTGCTAGGTACCCATCAGAGCTGGTTGAACTTTCAAAGCACGCCGACCCATGTAAAAATGTTTGAAATTATTGTTATAATCAGGGGCGTAGCGAGAGGGGGGCGGGGGGTGCGGATCGCACCGGGTGACACCATTTAGGGGGGTGACACCAAGGCAAAAAATAGCAAAATATATAGAGAAAAACTTGAGGGGGGGGGGGGTGCAAATCGAAAACTTGAGGGGGGGGGGTGCAAATCGAAAGTTTGTCCCCGGGAAGGGTCGCAACGCCTCCGGGGGGGTGACACCATTAAGTGCCGCACCGGGTTACACCCGACCTCGCTACGCCACTGGTTATAATTGCATATATTGTTGTTATTTTACGTCAGCTTGACGAGACCCTATAGCCAAAATATCATGTTTATTCGTATTTTTTATTCATATTTGTAATACTCCTATTAAGACTCACACTAGTAATGTTTTCACCAGTGACGCCCATCAAAAGTATACAAAACAGGATCTTCGGCCCCACGACTCTAGAGCTTCCACCCGGCACCTCTGTCGTCTGCGTCACTGCCACTAGCTCTCAAGGACTGACTACGTCACAACCCTTCAGGTATACGATAGGTATGACACGTTTGATTTCAATTCTAAATAAACTTGAGACAGTTACACTATAGGCAGTGGCGTAGCGAGGTCGGGTGTCACCCGGTGCGGCACTTAATGGTGTCACCCCCCCCCCCCCCCCAGAGGCATAGAGACCCTTCCCAGGGACAAACTTTCAAATTTTCGATTTGCACCCCCCCTCAAATTTTCGATTTGCACCCCCCTCAAGTTTTCGATTTGCACCCCCCCCCCCTCAAACTTTCGATTTGCACCCCCCCCCCCTCAAGTTTTCGATTTGCACCCCCCCCCCTCAAAATTTCGATTTGCACCCCCCCCCTCGAGTTTTTCTCTATATATTTTGCTATTTTTTTCCTTGGTGTCACCCCCCTAAATGGTGTCACCCGGTGCGGTCCGCACCCCCCGCCCCCCCCCCCTCGCTACGCCCCTGACTATAGGTATAACACATTTGATTTCAATTGTAAATAAACTTGAGACAGCTACAAGACAGGTATAACACGTTTTATTTCAGCCCTAAATAAACTTAAGACAGATACACACACTTAAACTCGTCAACTCCAGGAGCTTTTGTAGCGAAATGTTACACTAGCACTATATTTATAAACCTCCTCTCCTATCAAATGTATTATTTAATAGGCTTTTATATTTGCAATTTTATTTACTTGTTAGTGTTTAATATTCTAAAATAACTATTTTGTTAAAATTTGAGGAAATCATTTTCGATGTAAAATTGTAAATTGAGCTGAGACAATAGGTCAAAATATAAAAGATTTATTTAATCTCCGTTCTCTAGCGTTGGTCTCTACTGGCTCAAGTTCACAAGAGATAGTCATATACGCTGTCGTCTCGTTGGTAGCTGCCGTTGTGGTCATTTTGTTGATGTAAGTAGACTACTGGTATACAGAATTAGCAATAACACTTGAATAATATTATAATGTCTGATTCACTAATAACAGTTTGATTTTAAAATTAAGTTTTAATATAATAAAACAATGTTTCACTTAAAGATAATAAGTTATGCATAGCTTTGCAGTTTATTTGTTTTTTTTTTTGTTTTTTTGTGTACAATTATTTTAAGAAAAGCCACTAAAGTTTAATGTCTCATTAAATACTAAACATTGCAGAAAATCATTACAGATATATGCATTACAATTAATAAGTTGCGTATATTTAGCTAGGTAAAAAATAGTTTATCATCAGGGTATATTTTTCCCAGATGTATAACAATCTTATAGGCCAAGTAACAAGCTGTGGTATTACAATAGAGAGTAAACTTGACAGGTGTTACCTTGACAGGTCTATCCTTGACAGGTCTAACCTTGACAGGTCTAACCTTGACAGGTCTAACCTTGACAGGTCAAACATTGACAGATCTAACCTTGACCAGTCTAACCTTGACAGGTCTAACCTTGACAGGTCTAACCTTGACAGGTGTAACCTTGACAGGTCTAATCTAACCTTGACAGGTCTAACTTTGACAGGTCTAACCTGCAGGTCTAACATTGACAGGTCTAACCTTCAGGTCTAACATTGACAGGTCTAACCTTGACAGGTCTAACCTTGACCAGTCTAACCTTCAGGTCTAACCTTGACAGGTCTAACCTTGACAGGTCTAACCTTGACAGGTCTAACCTTCAGGTCTAACCTTGACAGGTCTAACCTTCAGGTCTAACCTTGACAGGTCTAACCTTCAGGTCTAACCTTGACAGGTCTAACCTTGACAGGTCTAACCTTCAGGTCTAACCTTGACAGGTCTAACCTTCAGGTCTAACCTTGACAGGTCTAACCTTGACAGGTCTAACCTTGACATGTCTAACCTTGACAGGTCTAACCTTGACAGGCCTAACCTTCAGGCCTAACCTTCAGGTCTAACCTTCAGGTCTAACCTTGACAGGTCTAACCTTCAGGTCTATCCTTGACAGGTCTAACCGTCAGGTCTAACCTTGACAGGCCTAACCTTGATAGGTCTAACCTTGACA